>NC_088869.1:44383124-44410808 GCF_032884065.1 Artemia franciscana
TGTACCTCAATCACATTGCTTCATTTTTTAGCGCAATCTTTCTCACCCCTTAACTCATTTTCGTAGTATTATGCGCTTTTTCTTTTTGAGGACGACACTATTACTTTTTTTACAATTTAAATTTGGGCGAATGGGAAGGTATATTTTGGGCCGCGCCAATGTCAAAAGGAGAGCAAACCTCCCCATAGACGTGAAAAAACAAGCACTTCTGTTTTATGTAATAGCTAAAAGTAAGTTTTCCTGTTTAGCCCAATCTTCAACCTCCTAGCTCCGATCCAATTGATATTATTGATGTAACCAAAACAGCCATACGACCATACGATTCATAACTGAACCATACAAGAATTATGCATAAGATTGTGAGACTCGGTAAATAGAGCCAAAAAGGAATGCCCCATACCCTGGTGAGCACCTTTTGCAGCAAGCTTAATGAAGAAGGGTAATTACCTCATTTCAATAATTGAAAAGCCAAGTCACTAAAAAAAAAGAACAAGATATAAATTTAATGACCATAAAAAACATATGCATTCAGAGTCCAGGAGAATCAAGAGATTGCATATCACCAAGAGATTCAGCATCCATTCTTCGCGTCTCCTCTTCTATTCTTGCACTTTTCATGGCTTGTCTTTCATCCTCTGCTTCTAGTGATTCCACCATCTTCTGTCTGTAGCTAAAAGTATATGAGACAAATATTCAACGACACTTGCATTACACATTAACCCAAGAGACCGGGGAGATTTCTGGTAAAGCCAAGTTTTGGCTCAATGGACGTGCTAAATTAAAATGATGCTATTTTGAGCTACCAAGATTTTGTGCCTTGAATTTAAAAATAAAATTTAATCATAGAATCTAACAACTAAACATGGCAGTATAAATTAATAAATAGGTCAGCTTTGAAAACGCATGTCAATCTTCCATATGAGTTGTACTAGATAAATACATCCTGATATCAGGAAAGTGAGCATGATTTTTTTCATGGGGGGACAGCGTCAAAAAGGAGGAAAATATTCTAATGACACGGGGAGCTTGAGAATCACCATACGTATCACGAGATCCCAGGGGAGGGGGAAGAACCAGAAGCCCCTCCATGTGTACGTGTCTAGATTATACCAAAAATAAAGGCTAGTAAAGCCAAGGGGGATATATGTTCTTTCACGCCCTAGGTCACAGGTTCACAAACATGATCAAGGAAAAGTTTCAACACTACTCATTTCCCTGGCGGAGACAAATCATACAACTATGCAACACTGTTAGTGGCTAGAACTTTAGCAGTGAACATATGACCTAGAGAGGCTGGGGGGTAAGCGTAGTAATATACCAGATTAAGGGTCGTTTTAGTGATATCATCATTTTAGCTAAGGATAAGGGTAAATTAATGGACAATCCCTAGCTCCTGAATAGTATAGATGTCCACACAGATGGTAATTATCCACTTACAAAGGGTAGCGTTAAATCACAAAGTATTTTCAATTTTTTATAGTCTTAGTATGGAAAAACACATATTCTGTTTTACTATACATTAATACAAACAGTGAAGACCCCATTTCTAGTCTGGCGAGGTCTCAGATGCTTCCAAGAGCGATAATGAGCATATTATGAACAGTGAAGACCCCATTTCTAGTCTGTCGAGGTCTCAGATGCTTCCAAGAGTGATAATGAACATGTTATGTTCTTTATCAAAATACTTCGTATATATAAATTAAAGAAACAACTTACACGTCACTATCCGGGTTGTTTGCTTGATTTCTGCATTTTTCCAGTTTGATCTCCAGAGGTTTTATTGAATCTTTTGATACACGTTTTACATCCCGTACTGTCTTTCGAATGCTTCTGAAACATAGAACATTCAGTAATAATAAGTAAATACTTTACTTAGATATAAAGAAAAGTTTTCAATTACACTTAAAACAGTCCCATTTACCATACCAACTTCGGTTTATTTATATATTAAAATCTCTTTGATTAGTTTCATTTTGAATCGAAGACACAAGAAAGTACTAGTAAAAATGAATAAATGAAAATTCTAAATTTATCCTGAAAAGAAAATGACCAAAAATTTTAAGCTAACTTATAAACGTCTGGTATGCTTTTGTACTATTGAATTGTAAAATAATTGCCATCCTCAATTAGAAAGGGTAAATTAAAAATATATACCCTTTGCTTTCGCTTGGCCTTTGATTTTTTTTTATTATTCGTTTGTCTTGTTGCTATTATTGTTAATATACTTTGATTTCTAAGTCGATTTACTATGTCGTTTTAAATTAAAAAAAGCAGAAAAATGTTTTTGAAGTTACTAACTTTTTAGAAAAAGTAGGAACAAAACAGGAGGAATTTTAGAACAAGAACTATTAACTTAATAACAATAATTTGGCCGTTTAATCAAATGTCTGGCAACCCCTTTGTCTACATAATTCTGTATTTTTTTTTAATTTTTGAAATTGCTTTTAAATTTTCTTACGCGTTACTTTGCTTCTGCATTTCTTTCTTGTATAATAAAAAGAAATACATATACTAAATCCTTTACGCAATCTTCTTTCCGAATTCCAAGAGGAATAGTAAAAATTAAACACGAGCGCTCTGGTGCCCAAAGTAAAAAGAATGTATACGGTATTTTTTCCACTCCAAGCTAATTTAATTACTGAGTTGGCTTAAGCTAGAATAAACAGCATACACAACCAGGCCCCAATCCAGCTATTAGCGACAGAACTAAAATCCCAAAGTAGATATCTGATGAATTTACAGGTTGTACTACTACCACTAACAAGTCATTGCAATACACAGCCACCTGAGGCCAACACACGCTCCTCTTCCATCCCAATCTATTCAAATTCTCCCTCTTTACAACCTCCCGAGAAATTCCAACGTCCGTTAAACTTTTTCTTACGACATCCTCTCAATTCATTCAGGGATGACCTGCATTTCTTTTGTCCCTAGAGGGTTGGCCACCAAGGACTATCTTAGTCAATCTTTCATCCTTCATCTTCAGAACACTACCCAGCCGTCTCAATCTTTCCCTCATCACAGTCGTAGAAAGCAGGATTGAACCACCTTTTTCGCACAGTTTACTCTTTGAAATACGGTCAGTAAGACAGGTATCCAAAACAATCCGTAGACAATTGTTCTGGAAAACCTTTAGCAAATCCTCCTCCGTCTTTCGGAGCGTCCACACTTCAGAGCCATGCTTGACCGCTGTCATCACTGTAACTTTCTATAGTCTAATCTTGGTTCACAGACTTATGTTCCTATCCTTCTAAACTTTTTTCAACTATCAAAGAGCCCATTTGGCTTTGGCTATTCTACTTCTTCACTGCACCCAACGTCTTTGCTAGTAATACTATCTAGGTAAGTGGAGCTCTTCACTTGCTCGATCTTCTCGTTGCCCAGCATCACCTCTTCATATTAACTTATTCCCAGTCTTAACGACTTAGTCTTTTTAACATTCATTTTCAAACCTATTCTTGTAACCTCAACTCTCAGAATCCCAAAAAATTCAATCATTTTGCTAACATTTTCGTCTAGGATGCTTAAACTATAAGCATAATTAAGGTCTAGCAGAGTTTTACTTCCTATTTGATTCCGTGGTCTCCCATAGCCTTTGCTCATTGTGAAAACAGTTGTCTTAGAAATAGCTCATACGCTGAACAACCAATTCAATACCTTGGTGAGTCTTGAAAAAGGAAAAAGTTGTCAGTTAATGAATAAATTAATAATTATGAACTCTCAGAGTATGAATAGAATGTTGGTTAAAATTATTTTTTATAAGGTTATGGTGCTGATTAGGAAGAGTACTGTGAACTGAGTTTTTTTCCCTCGCTCTTGCTTCAGTCTGTTTTGCTACTTCTCGGGCAAGTTTCTTACTTCTTGGGGTGGCCGTTGAACTCTAGTTGTTGTTTGTTTGTCATAATTTTAAACCTCTTTCTCTCTCTATAAAAAAAAAAAAGAGTGAAAAGGGCTACCAGTGGAACATCTGGTAATTCAAAAACTATTCGTTCTTTTAAGTGGATTAAAATTCCACACAAAAGAACCAGTTGGCTGGGAATAAGGCGGTATCATTTCAATTCCTTAGCTGTGATAGCAACTGTTGAGAAAGTGATATGAACTGTTGAATTTCTTTATTTTTTTCGTGGCACATTACTACTTTAAATGTAAGTTTACCTTTCCTTCTTTCTATATCGACTTGTTCTTAGTATCCCTAATTTCAACCGTCACTTTAAAGTGACGGTGTCTTTTAAGTGACACAAGCTCCGCTTTTGTTGTGCTATTATATATAAAATGATTATTTTCAATAAAATTGCTTTACAACTACTACTACTACTAATACTTCCAAATAAAAGCAGAAAATGATATAACTTGATAAAACTAAAGATCTGAGAAAAATTTTACCAAGAGAGCAATCTTACAAAAAGGATGTTTTCTGTTTAGTTTATGCTATGTTTCACTGAAATATTTGATTTTGTGTTCTAATGTCATTACCTTTTGGAAAAGGTCATTATAATGATTTTAGGCCACATTTTCAAGGCCTAATCTTATTGATATTAGGCATTTTAATTTAGGTATTTTTCCAGAAGATAGAAATTACGTTAGAAAAAAACTCCAGATCGGCCAACATTGAAGCAAAATCATATCCACAGCCAAAGGGTTTTAACGTCATTACCTTCTAGAAAAGGTCCGCTATAGCCTAATGATTTCTTGTTGAAAATGCTGTTGCCACTACAAAATATTACATATTCTGTTCAACAACACTTCCAGATAAGCTTGAAGTAGTCAATCGATTTCTTTACGAAAGCGAGAAACGTCATAAGTTTTAAAATGTAATTTTACACTACATAACAACTAAGAAAAGCAACCTGACTAGGTGTAGGAGCTATTTCCACCTGACTAGTGGAAATCGCGGTAAAGAGAGGGATAACACGGTATAGACCCAAGATAGGATCAACGTTGTTCCGGTTTATTAATCAATTTCTCTACAATTTTCAGGGATTTCGTAATTATGGGATTTCGACTAATGATGATAAGGCTGAAAAGAGAGGTTAATACAAAACTCATTCACATGGTAGCACAGCACTTGACTGGAACACGGTCAACTGTATGGGTAATATAACATATGGCAATTCCGTTAGAAGAAAACAATCCATCTGTAAATACCTTATGACTTCGACCAATGGACCAAGGTGGCTCTCATCTCCTGGAATGAGGACGTCAATAACATATCGATCCAAGCTTCCCGGCTCCTGACTGAAAGCATGAATAATAGCGGCCAGAGCTATCTGCGAAGGAGCGTAAATCAAACACAGGTCGGTGAAGTAGTAATTCTCCAAAAATTCGTCAATTTTTGGTCGAACCTTGTCAATGCTCCCGATTTGGCTGTAACGAGTCTAAAAAACAATACAAATAAGAAAAATCTTTCATAAAAGACTAATATGTTATTTCGTCATTGCCTAACATCACATAATTCTCATTTCTCTTTTGAATTTAGACAGAATACGATTAGGTTATGAAGTTCATTTCCAATTACAATTAGAATTTATTCTGCTAAAAAGCAACTTTTTGCATCTACTTAGAAAAGATATAATAGATCTCCCTGAAAATATCCTTGTAAAATAATTCCCAGAAAAGACTTTTCTAGTCCTTATTTTAGTAAGAAGGGAACACTCGGGATGTAACTTTTTTTTAAATTTCTAGTATTGTCACTTTTTTGAGTTAGTAACAAATAACATGTATATTGCTGCAAAAAATGCAGCATATCTGTTCATCTTATGCATAACATTAGCATTAGCCTGTTGGCTGTTTTTTTTTCGATATTTTTATTTTTTTGGCGTGGAGCAGTATTTATCAGCTCAGATACTCAAAAATTGGTTCTATTTATTTTTCTTTTTGGAACCATCATAAAAGTAATTAGGAAGAGTATGTTATGGTGCTAAATAGTCACACCAGATCAGATGACTTCCCAAACTTGATTCAAGTCTGTAGGAGAGACTGTGAAGGGGAATGAGAGGCATGAATTCGAAAAAGTTACATAACTATGGAAATAGGGTTTAATTATACCAGCGAAAGAAACTCTTTAGACCAGTATTGCACACTTGAAAAGACTCCAAAAGTCTTGAAAGACTCCGCTTTTGGAGTCAAACGGAAATGACTCCAAAAATTGCGGTTTTGGAGTCATTTCCGGTAAAATGTCTCTCTATATATAAAGTGAATTCTCCTAAAAAGAGGGGATGAAATTGCAAAGTACACCAGTAGAATCACCATTGTCGGAAACCTTTTGTAGAGGATTTTGAGTTCCCTTTGTGTAAACTTATATGACATACGAGAAAATCATATGTTAGCTTGTGTATAACTGATTTTAATAATAATTTCCATGTACTTTGTATTTGGATTCATTAAGAGGCACAGAAATGGTGCACATTTCCGACCTCTGAGGCAATGTTAGGGGACATCTGCAAAAGGACGGAACAAGGCCTAACAGAGATGAGAAGAATAACCAGAATTTCAGTTCAACAGTTGTCTTTCACAAAATGCAATCTGTAATGGAACCAATACCCTTACATATCTACTGAGATTTTTTTGCGTCCTATTATTCCATATATTTAAAAAGGAAAAATAACCACTCCGATGTTGATCCATAAAGAATTATTACCATTTATTGAAGTATCAACAAAGATTCGATTATACCTTTTCACCTTTTTGACTTAAAACACAAACTTGGGTGAGAATCAGTTTGCTTTCTGGCACGGAGTAAAAGTTGTCAACATGTGTATAGGATTCGGTCTTTCTTAGTCCTTGATAATTCATCCACGCTAAATCGTTTTTATATTTATAACCTATATCTTTCGACAGCGATCGATAGTGTGGTGAATGGTGAGCTTCTCTTCATAGTTCCAGGTTAGTCTTTCATCGAAAATTTTTGTCAAATTTCGGTATTCATATTCTTGTCTTCAACTAGATAATGCACAAAGTTTTATCATATGAGCAGCAAGACAGGGGGGGGGGGGGTGTTATCTCTCACCCTATTAAGTTTTGTATTTCTAGCCCTTTGCTTAAGATATTGGGTACTTGCTTTTCTGGTTTTGCTGACGTGGCTTTGCTTCTGATTAGCCGTTCCAAAAACGATCTTCTGGTTTTGCTTCTGATTAGCCATTCCAAAACCAATCTTTTCCAAATGATTTCTACTGTTTCAGCTCTTTTTCCTGATATTGGCCTACTGCTTAATGTAGGCAAATGTTAGTTTCTTCTCTATCCATCCCCTCTCCTCTCTTCAGTACTGTTACTCCCCTTCATTGTTCTTATTGCACTGATTATACATGATGGCTTGTCATTTCCATTACTAAATGTCCTCTGAGTTTGAGTCAGCGGACTGTTGCCACATTAAAGTGATAAAATTAGTAAAATAGTAAAAAATTATGAAAAAAGGAACACGTAGTTTGTTCAAACCAAGGAAGACGTAATTGGTGTGCTCTGTTCATGGTCATTCCGTTTTCTATGACTGTTCTGTCATTTGTGCTTTGTGTCTTTCCCCTATTCTAGAGAATAACAATTAAAATAGAATTTAAATGAACTATTTTAAAACTTTATAAATATTTTTTATTATCCACATTGGACAAAACGGAACTTCTCCTGAATAGTTTCTATGTTTTTGATATAATTTCAAAGTTATATAGTTATAATAATAATATATGATTATATTATAAAAATATTAAACTATAGAACAAATTTACATTAGATATATGGTCAAGGAACCTCCCAGATATCCCCTGTCTGTTTATCCCCTCACAGTCATCATACCAATTTTCAATGATTAGATATTTTCTCTCGTATTTTTTTTTTTATAATCGCACCCCACCGTTACAATCTTTGTGCGCGTGAGGGTTAGAAACCAAAAAATTAGTGGGTTGGATGAGGTGTCAAAACAGTTAACATTTCCCTTGATATCAATTAAAAAACCATCAATGGGTCTATATGGATTGTGAAGTGTCAACTGATACCCCAGTTGTTGCCCTATAATTAACGATTTGCATGAAATCTAATTTTCTATTAGAAATTTTGCCAATCAAGTAGTTAACTAAACTATACAACAAAGTGAGAAACAGCTCGTTATTCAATATAATAGAATTTAATAGAATATAATAGAATTTACAAAAACTATTTTAAAACTTTCTAAATATTCTTCTTATTATCCACATTGGACAAAACGGAACTTCTCCTGAATAATTTCTGTGTTTCTGATATAATTTCAAAGTTATATAGTTACATAACTAAATCATAATAATATATAACTATATTATAGAAATACTAAATTATAAAACAAAGTTATGTTAGATAGTAGCTGTTGGGGTGGCGCTTCGCGCCACCCCAACACTTAGTTGGTGGGGGCGCTTCTCGCCCCCCCCCAAGCCCCCCGCGCGCGTAAGTCGTTACGCGCCATATTAGTTACGCGCCATTGTAGTTGTGTCCCTGTGTCCCACCTGTGAATATAGATAGATATATATATATATATATATATATGTTTTTATCTACGTAAAACTTGCAAATATACAACATTCTTGGCTGTCTCATTGTCTGTGCATATACAAAGCCTTATATACTTATAATGAAGTCATATGCAAACACTTTTTACAAACAAAATGCATACATACAACTTATTTTTATATAGATAAATAGATATTCATATACAATACAAATTAACTACGTAAAACTTGCGAATATACAACATTTTTTGCTGTCCCATTGTCAGTGCATATAAATAGATTGTCAGGTTTACCGACCCTCGAACATACAACGTACAATTGTCCATGGGAAAAACAATCTGTATTAAGATCTATACTGCATTTTTCTAATGATTGCACTTGAGCTTTGTTGATGGTGATTGCAAATGCTAATCGAATTGGGAATTGCAATCTTTTAAATTGAAAAGGCGGATCCGTTGGAATCATGGGAATACGAGGAATAAGAACAGCCTCACCCTCAAAAGGCCCTGTCAAGATTGTTGCCTCTATTACGTTTTCCATTGTTTTTTTACGGCAAGCCGCGTGCCATTGCAGAGCTTTGGTGGGTTGATATTTCGTAACAATATTATTGGTACGCCTATTTTTAGTTGTAGCACGTGTGGTGGAAACCCTGAGAGATCCAGGGAATTAAAAATTCAGATGGATAATTAACCGCCTCATTTGGTTCCAGAACTGTATCGACTGACTTGTAAAGGACTGCCTGGTCTCGAATCTTGGTCAAAACAATATTGTCGATTTCGTGGACGTCTTTATTCTTGGCTGCCAGAATCGCTCGTTCACTTAGCCATTTATGATTTTTATATTTGGTTAGAATATTCGGAAATACTTTTTCAACCAATTCAGTTTTGGACGTCACTAAATTACAGAATTCAGCAGGGAGTTGTATACGTCCTGAAATTGAGTCTACTGGGAGCTTTCCGTTTCCAATTGGCAGTAATTGATCTGAAAATGTTTGACCAGAGTCATCGTTTTGCAATCGGACACGAATATTTGTAGTTAATTTTAATGTCTTTACGTGTGACCATAAATTAGAATTTTTCAGGAAAGCATTCATTTCGTCTGCATGGGTTGATCTAGGTATTATAGGTAATGTTTGCCTGAAATCTCCCGCAAGCAATATTAATGTGCTGCCAAAGGGCTTCGAATTCCCTCGCAAATCTCTCAAAGATAGATCAAGAGCCTCGAGCGATATTTTGTGTGCCATTGAGCACTCGTCCCAAATAATAAGTTTGCATTGCTGCAATACTTTACCCATCCCAGATGATTTGGAAATATTGCACGTGGGAGTTTCTGTAGAATGAAAATTCAAAGGCAATTTCAAAGCGGAATGAGCAGTTCTTCCACCAGGCCGCAACGTTGCGGCTGTTCCGGACGACATAATTGCCAACGCTAAGTCATTTTTTGATCGAATGGATGCCAGAATCAATTTTATCACAAATGTTTTACCAGTACCTCCTGGCGCATCCAAAAACAAGATTTCTCCAATGTTGTTATCGACACAATGCATTATCTTATCATAAATGTCCTTTTGCTCTGACGTTAACTTAGAAATGTTATTTTTTACATACGACAATAGATCACTCGTGCTGTAACTTTGTTCACGATCCAAGTCTACACAAGTTGAAACAGCAGCTTTACGATTAGGTGAAGGCATTCCCAAACCCTGAAGAGGTTTGTTTGCCATACATACGCACAAATCTTCAATAATAACTAAAGTGTAGTTATAAATTTCTGATGTAAAACAAAAGTCATATCTGAGGTCTCTAGCCGTTTTCGATGGAGTATATCCTCGGCCATTTTCGATTTATATTTTCCCCATAACTCTGTAGGAGCTGAAGGAGAGCAAGTTGTTAGTATGATTCCAAACAATGCACGAATTTGACTTGGAGTTGACGTTTCGCACGCGTCATTGATGCAGTTATCCCATGTTGGTCATGGGAAATCCAATAAATTCAGAGCTTGGCATGCACTACGGTAAGTGTCATGTATAATACCGTTTACAGTTCTCAAATACTCAAAGGACGTCGGACCGGGTACATTCACCAAAAGCAGGCGGAGAAAGAAGCATTCATGTTGATTGGGGTGAATGGTGTAGAGTCTTCCTATCGTGGTATCTTTGAAGATGGTAGGTTGGCCGTCGACTGATTTACCCTGTTTTCGACGTTCAAATACTTTATTTTTAGCATTCCACGTGTAATACAAAGGCACTTCAGTATACAGCAGTTTTTTTTTGCAAAATAATCATTTTGACATAACGAAAAGAAAGCAGTTAACGTTGTATCCGGTGAATTCAGGGCTCTTTGTCGCAAGTTGGATTCCGAAAAACAAACACGTTGTCCATTCTGTAAATGTACCGCTAAGTGAACAACAGCTGGACTTCGTTTATGTATCGGAAATGAAAGAATTCGCCAAACAGCTTCATTACTGCTAATGTATCTTCCAGCCTGATATTGTACGATTTCATCGATATCACTGATTTCGGACTGCATGCCAAAAACTGCCATGTCACTGTCTTTGATGACGTATTCACATATGTATTTGATTGCCTTTACGGAGTTACAGTATTCAACGTTTATGTGTGCATTAAATGTTTTTGACAATAAAGGTGAATATGGAACAACCCACTGATTATCTACTTCGATGGTGGTACCGTTATGCTTCTTTATTATTGCTGTTTTACCGCCATCTTCAGTAGATCTTCTTCTATTGTGGGTAACAATCATTGCCAGTAATTGTGTTGGGTACTAAAAGTCGAGGATATTGGTTTGTGCACCTTCCTTTGGCCATGCATGGTGATTTTTCATTCAGTGCACCGCAAGGTCCACGTATCATATTTTTTACAACAATATCATATAAGCCCTTATCGACATTTTCATCAGGAATTTCAGCGGAAATCACATCGTCAATTTCATTAGAAGTAATTTTATCATGTAGTCAGATTAAAGTATGTGCGTGTGGGAATCCTCGTTTTTGCCATTCCACTGAGTACATCCAGCATCGCACTGACCCAAACACTTTAAGTTTTGCTATGTAGTTTATCAGTGATTTCAACTTTTGTCGGAAGACACGGGCCGTAATGTCATGTCTATGAACCGCCGGTTGTCCTTGAAGTAAAAGCTGCTGTATCTTGTCCCAAGATTGATTACATGTAAATGTAATAAATAAATCTGGACGACCATAGAGACGAATATACGCAATAGCAACTTGAGCATATTCATGCGTATGATGGGGACTGCCAGCATGTGACGAAGGTAAAATCGTTAATCTTCCAACGTTTGTGGTATTACCGTCATTTACAACTGCATCGACAATTTACAATTGTCAGCGAAGAATACGACTCTATTGCGGTTGAATATAATCCTAAATTTGAAAAGCTTGAAAAATCACTCAAAACTCTAAAACCACTTATTGAAAATCTTGAGGAGCGCGTTAATCGCATAGAGATGAGGTTTGATGATTATGACCAAGAAGTTTTGCTTAATAGTCTCGTAATCCATGGAATGAAACAACAGCCAGGTGTTAACCTGAATACCACTGTGATTGATTTGGTTAAGCAGAAGTTAGGTGTTAGTGATATAACGGATGGGCATATTACAAGTGTATTTCGATTCCGGCAGAATATGATCAGCACTGATGGTTCTGGTAAAGTAGCTCCCATAATGGTGAAGTTTCAGAGCAAAGATATTGTCCGAAGAGTCTTCAAAGAAAAAGCAAAATTAGCGCGTACCGGTGTATACGTCACTGAGGCTTTAACAAAGCGTCGAAGAGACATTTTGAACATGGCAAGAGACAAATTTGGTGTGAAGTATGTTTGGACAGACCATGGTAATGTCCTTGTGAAAAGGCCAAGCGACCCTTCTGTTCGCAGAATAAGGTCACTTCTTGATTGCATGTGATTTTGTTGATTATTTTTTTTTTCTTTTTCTTTTTCAGATATTTTTTGATTTTGATTTTTATTGTTCGATAGTAACACCAATATTTACTATTTTTCGTTTTAACGGGTACTGATCTACTAAGTTTGCGGCTTAAGCTATATGAACAAGACCCATTTGATATTGACAAATATTTATTATCTAAGCTTGGGGCAGAGCAATCTACTTTAAGTTTTCGGCCGGGTCGTTTTAGCACGTATATTAATGGACCTGTAGACATTAATAAAAGAATAAATGAGTGCCTTGTGTAAGCGTGGAACTGCCACATTACGTCATCTTATCATGATGTTGTTCAGTTTATGTATGAAAATGATTCTATTCAGTTGCTTACTTTATGTGAAACGTATTTGGGTAGGGATAGTCTTCTCTCGTTCTATAGTTTTCCAGGGTATTGTTTAGAATCAAAAAACCGTTCAAAAATGGGCAGAGGAGGCCTGGCGTTTCTAGTAAAGGACTCTACAGTATAAGGTGCGTGATGATCTTGAGGTTTGGCTAGAGGGTGAGTTTGAAAGTTTTTCTGTTGAAGTTAGATTTGAAGAAAAGAATTTTTTATTTTGTATTATTTATAGACCACCACGTGCTATGTTTGATCGTTTTATATCTGGTTTTGATGATTTAATGCTGAATGTAAGAAATTCAGGTTTGGAATTTATGATAATGGGTGATTTCAATTATGATTTGAAAATACTAGCTGGTATGAATCTTGATTTTTAAAAATTTCATGTCATCTCACGATCTATACCCTGTGGTCACAGTTCCAACAAGGATCACCGAGCATTCTGCGACCTTGATTGACAACATATTTGTTTCGTCACGTCAAGTAGCAACTACATGCGCAGACATTATAGTTTCGCCTATCTCCGATCACCTGCCAGTCCTAGCTAGATTAGGACTTCACATGAAAAAACAAGTAGTGAAGCGTAATATACAGATCCGAGATCTGAAGCCAGCGAACGTTAAAATGTTTTCAGAAGAGCTAGGTGCTGTAAATTGGGAGATTTTATTTAGGGAGAATAACCCATCTTTCCTTTTGAAAAGTTCAACACCACGCTGCTAGGTATTTATGACTTGACATGCCCACTGAAAAGCATGAAAATAAGAAAAAAGGCAGCGAGAAAACCTTGGGTTGATGATGAGCTTTTGCGAATGATTGATATAAGAAATGCTTTGTATACAGCACACATCCATGAACCAAATGAGTTAAGTTCTGCACAGTTCAAGGATCAACGTAATCTAGTTAACTCTACTAGACGAAAGAAAATGAGAAACTTTTATGGCGAAGAATTTAAGAAAAATGCACCAAACCCTAAAGCCACTTGGAAAATTATTAATGAAGTGATCAGAGGTAGTCCTGCTCCACAACAGTATAGCCTAAATGTTGGTGGCGAAATAGTTCGAGATCTTGACAAAGTATGTGATTTGGTTGCTTATCATTTCTCGAAGATTAGTGACTCTGTTCAGAGTGAAGCAGCAGTGAACAACGAGTTGCTGATAGAAGAATCAGCTTTTAAGATTTTGAAATGAAATTAGAACCCTGCGATTCTGTAGAAATAGAGAAGATTGTTTCTTCAATAAAATCAAACAGTGCTGGGACCGATGGCCTCAACCTACGAACTCTAAAATCAGTGCTTCCGAATATTCTTCCAGTACTAGTATTTTTAATAAATCTGTCAATGGCAGAGGGTCAATTTCCCTGTTCGCTGAAAATGGCCAAAGTCATCCCGCTTCCGAAGTCTGGGACTCTAAGTGACCTTTCAAATTGGAGACCATATCAATACTACCCATCATTTCAAAGCTATATGAAAAAATAGTTCACAAAAGACTATATGAGCATCTAACAAATTGCGGATTTCTGTCTGAAACTCAATTTGGATTTAGAAAAAGACATTCAACTGTGCATGCTGCTTTAAATTTGATTGATAAGGTAAACGGTGCACTGGAAAAAAATTATTTTTGCATGACAATTTTCATTGATTTTAAGAAAGCTTTTGATACTGTTGATTTTGGAATTTTGTTGGATAGATTGTCGAAGTTAGGTATTAGGAATAAGTGTTTGAGTTGGTTTGAGCCGTATTTGCGAGGTAGAAGTGTAAAAGTCGTAATAAATAATGAAGTTTCACAAGCTTACCCATTGAATTGCGGAGTGCCACAAGGTTCTGTCCTAGGTCCTCTTTTATTTTTAATTTATGTAGATAGTATGAGATTTTTTGTCCCTGGTTACTTAACGTCTTTTGCTGATGACACTGCTATAACTGTTATTGCCAAATCGTCGCCGGACTTGATAGACCGAGCAAACAGTGCTTTAAAGGGACTACATACGTTTGTTACACTCAGTAAACTTGCTGTTAATGCTTCAAAAACAAGTTACATGGTTTTTAGAAGGACTGGTGAGCCCCAAGATTTACCTTCAGATATTGTGTTTCCTTAAAACAAGTCCGAGAAACGCGTTACCTCGGGTTTCTTCTTGACTTCAAACTGAGTTGGAAGTCGCACAGTGACCTAGTTTCCTGCAAAGTGTCAAGGGGAGTTGGAATGCTGCGGCGTCTAAAAAATGTGCTTCCTTTGAAAGTTTTAATGTACTGTACTATACTTTAATGGCGTCGTATATAAATTATGGTTGCTTAATCTGGGCTAGTAACTTTCAGTCTAATTACAGGAGAGTTCAAGTGCAACAGAATAAGACAATTAAAATTCTAGGAAATTATGGTCGCGGAAGCGCTAGCACTGTGTCTATATTTAAGAAGTTTGATATTTTGGATGTTGGAAAAATCAGAGACATGCAGATTGGTATTTTATATCAGTGTCTACATAATTTAGGGCCTGACATTTTTAATGATTTTTCTTTAGCTTGGGTTCTTCCTATCATGATTATGGCACGCGAAATTCAAATAATCTTGTTCATGAGTTTCCGAATACTTCCCGGTCAGCTCATGTTATCAGATACATGGGACAGTCCGTCTGGAATCCCTTCCCACAGCAAGTTAAGGAATCAGAAAGTCTGCCTCAGCTGAAACGACGCCTCAAGGCCCATCTTCTGAACAATTAGTAATGTTGAGTATTTTAGATTGAGAGAAGGGTATCTCCCCCCATTTTGTTAAATTGACCATTAGTTTTGTTTTGTTTTCTTTTTTTGCGTTTTTTTTCTTTTTTTGTAGTTTATTCATCTTATTTATTTTACTTTTTGATGTAAGCGAAATATTTTATGAAGAAATGGATCGTATTTGATGTCTGCTACGCTTACAGCCCATTGCGGCCTATTTTTTTTAGCTGATGAATGAAAGTTTGTTGTTTGTTTTTTGAATAAAATTACCTACCTACCTATATCTCGCAAATGAATGTATTGTTCAGAGCAGAGTTTGGTCTGATTCAGACGGATAAATAGCAAACGTTCTGATCCAATGTTAGCATACAAATCAACGATGTATTGGTGAAACAATTGACGGCATTTTAAAATATAATTGTCTTCATCCTGAGGAATCATTAGTCTATAGGAATAATAATGCATTGCGCTGCATTTCTTATACGTTTGTTTGTTAGTCGATGGATCTTGCAATTTATTATTAAAGTTATAGCCGTCGGCTCCATCCCAAAAAATGATAGGATATTGTAGGGCATCGTAGCATCGATGAGTTTCAGCAATTCTTACCAACTGAGCGTTTCGCTTATGAAGAATAATATCTCGAGGTAAAAACTGATCACCGACCATAACGATTGCCACTTCGTCGGTAGTTGGAGCATTGTATCTACGCACATGTTGGTCACGAGGCGTTTTGTAAGCGGAAATAACAATTTTATGTTATCAGTAGGCATCAAATCGATGGCAGTTTTGAACAGACGCACTAAATTATTATTTTCGTGGAAAAGATGTTGCAATTGGGAAACGATAGTCCTTTCAACGTATGGAGAAATTTCGCAACGTGCATTCAATTCAGAATTTCTATCACTGATGAACTAAAGTTGTAAAAATTTATGATTCTCGCCTGAGAATGGTAGAAGGGACCCTACTCTATGATAAATTTACCCTTTTACTTTGAAAGTAGGCATAAATTGATCTTGATTTTCGATTTGGGCACCAAACGACGTCATTTGGAAACATGAGTTGTATTTTCTGATCTTTGATAAAAAAAAACGCTTAGATTCTGACGTAGTTCCAGTAAGCAAAGTCTTCAATGGCTCTGGTGGTGCAGCCAGTTGAGGAAGTTTAACTTTTCCTGAGGCGCGACACATTCCCAATGTTTCACCATTAAATTTCAAGGCCTTGCGATAGGGACAAATTTTAGAAATAGTCCCGATTTGAACACATCTACTCAAACTATAATCATCGACTGGGCTGTACCTGAATGCCAGGCGAAAATTTTCAGGTTGCTCTTGTGATTCCTCGGCACGCTTTCTTTTGGTGATTTCTCTTTGAGACGCAAGCCTGTTTTCACGCTGTTGTTGTGATTCCTCGGCACGCTTTCTTTTGGTTATTTCTCTTTGAGACGCAAGCCTGTTTTCACACGGTTGTTGTGGTTGCTCGGCACGCTTTTTTTTCTTACTTTCTCTATTAGCCGCAAGCCTGTTTTAACGCTGTTGTTGTGATTCCTCGGCATGCTTTCTTTTCATACTTTCTCTATTGGCCGCAAGCCTTTTGGCATACTCTTTGCGCAGCTTCCTCGGCTGTTGCCACTGTAGGTTCTTCTGTCATTTTAAAATTAAAAATTTCTCTTTGAACGGCCTTCTTATATACTTATAATGACGTCATATACAAAGCCTCGTCATAACAAACATGACGTCAGTCGACAAACAACTTCATGACGACATACAGCACAATCCTTATTATGACGTCAGTCGACAAACATGACGTCCGTCGACAAACAAACATGACGTCAGTCAACAGACAAACAAACAACGTATCTATCTATCTATCTATCTATCTATATATATATATATATATATATATATATATATATATATATATATATATATATATATATATATATATGTACATGTATATATATATATATATATATATATATATATATATATATATATACTATATATATATATATATATATATATATATATATATATATATATATATATATATATATATATGTTGGGGTGTACTAGCTGTTGGGGTGGCGCGAAGCGCCACCCCAACAGCTAGTATCTATCTATATATAAAAAAATAAGTTGTCTGTGTGTGTGTCTGTCGAGTGACGTCATGTTTGTGTGTCGACTGACGTCATGCTTCCGACTGACGAAATTACAGACCGGGACATCGGGACACAAATGACGACCGGGACACCGGCACATCTATCTATATAAAAATAAGTTGTCTGTGTGTGTGTGGGTCTGTCGGGTGACGTCATGTTTGTCTGTTGACTGACATCATGTTTTCGACAGACGAAATTCCAGACCGGGACATCGGGACACAAATGACGACCGGGACACCGGCACATAGGGAATATAAATGACGACCGGGAAAGAGAAAGCGACCGGGACACAAGGAATGTTCGATTAGCAATCACCATCAACAAAGCACCGGGACACAAATGACGACCGGGACACAGGGAGTATAAATGACGACCAGGACATAAGTAAAAAAAACTAAAAAAACTAAAAAAGACGACCAGGACACAGGGAGTATAAATGACGACCAGGACATAAGTAAAAAAAAACTAAAAAAACTAAAAAAAGGTAAAAACTACAAAAAAAATAAAAAGAAAAAAAACTAACAACTAATAAAAAAAAACTAAAAAAGCTAAAAAACTGAAAAAAGAAAAAAAGAAAAAAAAAAGAAAAAAAGGAGAAAAAATGAAAAATAAAGGAGAAAAACAAAACTAAAAAAAATGAAAATAAAAAAAATAAAAAGAAAAAGGGGAAAAATAAAAAAATTTATTTCATAATATACCATTCCAAAAACGAATGTATATACATACCGGGACACCGGGATACAAATGACGACCGGGACACAGGGAATATAAATGACGAGCGGGACACAGGGGCACAACTACAACGGGGACACACAGGGGGATATATAAATGACGACGGGGACAAAGGGAATGTTCGATTAGCAATCACCATCAACGAAGCTCAAGGGCAATCATTAGAATCATGAGGTATAACTAAAAAAAACTAAAAAAGAGGTAAAAAACTAAAAACTAAAAAAAGACCAATTCAAAAACGAATGTATATACAGACCGGGACACCGGGACACAAATGACAACCGGGATACCGGGACACAAGGAATATAAATGACGCCCGGGACACTCAAAGAGAAATCACAGACTGGGACACCGGGACACAAATGACGACAGGGACACAGGGAATATAAATGACGACTGGGACGCAGGGAAACAACTACAACGGGGGCGCCGGGGGGCACAGAGGGATATATAAATGACGACAGCGACACAGGGAATGGTCGATTAGCAATCACCATGAACAAAGCTCAAGGGCAATCATTAGAATCATGAGGTATAGATCTGAATACGGATTGTTTTCCCATGGACCATTATATGTTGCATGTTCAAGAGTCGGTAAACCTGACAATCTATTTATATGCACAGACAAAGGACAGCAAAGAATGTTGTATATTCGCAAGTTTTGCGTAGTTAAAAACATATATATATATATATATATATATATATATACTAACTGTTGGTGGGGGGCTTCGCGCCCCCCCCCAAGCCCCCCCCCCGCGCGTAAATCGTTACGCGCCATTGTATTTGTGTCCCTGTGTCCCACCTGTGAATATAGATAGATTTATATATGTGTTTCAAACTACGTAAAACTTGCGAATATACAACATTCTTGGCTTTCCCATTGTCTGTGCATATACAAAGCCGTATGTATTAATAATGACGTCATATGCAAACGCTCTTTTTACAAACAAACAAACATGCATACACACAACTCGTTTTTATATAGATAGATAGATACAATACAAATTAACTGCGTAAAACTTGCGAATATACAACATTCTTCGCTGTCCAATTGTCGCTGCATATAAATAGATTGTCAGGTTTACCGACCCTCGAACATGCAACATACAATTGTCCATGGGAAAAACAATCAGTATTAAGATCTATACCACATTTTTCTAATGATTGACCTTGAGCTTTATTAATGGTGATTGCAAATGCTAATCGAATTGGGAATTGCAATCTTTTAAACTGAAAAGGCAGATCCGTTGGAATCATGGGAATGCGAGGAATAAGATTAGCCTCACCCTCAAAAGGTCCTGTCAAGATTGTGGCCTCTATTAGGTTTTCCATTGTTTTTTTTTTACGGCAAGTCACATGCTATTGCAAAGCTTTGGAGGGTTGATATTTCTTAAAAGTATTATTGGTACGCCTATTTTTAGTTGTAACACGTGTGGTGGAAACCCTGAAAGATCCACGGAATTTGAAAATTCAGATGGTTAATTAACCGCTTCATTTGGTTCCAAAACTGTGTCGACTGACTTGTAAAGGACTGCCTGGTCTCGAATCTTGGTCAAAACAATATTGTTGATTTCGTGGGCGTCTATATTTTTGGGTGCGAGAATCGCTCTTTCACTTAGCCATTTATTATTTTTATAATTTTTTAGCATATTCGGAAATACTTTTTCAATCAATTCATTTTTGGACGTCACTAAATTACAAAAATCAGCAGATAGTTGTATACGTCCTGAAATTGAGTCTACTGGGAGCTTTCCGTTTCCAATTGCCAGCAATTGTTCTGAAAATGTTTGACCAGAGTCATCGTTTTGCAATCGGACACGCATATTTGTAGTTAATTTAATGTTTTTACGTGTGCCCATAAATTAGAATTTTTCAGGCAAGCATTCATTTCGTCTGCAGGAGTTGATCTAGGTATTATAGATAATGTTTGCCTGAAATCTCCCGAAAGCAATATTAATGTGCTGCCAAAGGGTTTCGACTTCCCTCGCAAATCTTTCAAGCATTGATCCAGAGCCTCGAGCGATTTTTTGTGTGCCATTGTGCACTCATCCCAAATAATAAGTTTGCATTGCTGCAATACTTTACCCATCCCAGATGATTTGGAAATATTGCACGTGGGAGTTTCTGTAGAATGCAAATTCAGAGGCAATTTCAAAGCGGAATGAGCAGTTCTTCCACCAGGCAGCAATGTTGCGGCTATTCCGGACGACGCAATTGCCAACGCTATATCATTTTTTGATCGAATTGATGCCAGAATCAGTTTCATCACAAACGTTTTACCAGTACCTCCTGGCGCATCCAAAAAGAAAATTTCTCCAACGTTGTTATCGACACAATGCATTATCGTATCATAAATGTCTTTTTGTTCCGACGTTAACTTGGAAATGTTATTTTGTACATACGACAATAGATCACTCGTACTGTAACTTTGTTCACGATCCAATTCTACACATGTCGAAACAGCAGCGATACGGTTAGGTGAAGGCATTCCCAAATCCTGAAGAGGTTTGTTTGCCATACATACGCACAAATCTTCTATAATAACTAAAGTGTAGTTATAAATTTCTGATGTAAAATCAAAAGTCATATCTGACGTCTCTAACTGTTTTCGATGGAGTATATCTTCGGACATTTTTGACTTATATTTTTCCCATAACTCTGTAGGAGCTGATGGAGAGCAAGTTGTTAAAATGATGCCAAACAATGCACGAATTTGACTTGGGGTTGACGTTTCGCACGCGTCATTGATGCAGTTATCCCAGTGCTGGTCATTCTCCAATAAATTCAGAGCTTGGCATGCACTACGGTAAGTGTCATGTATAGTACCGTTTTCTGACGTAGTTCCAGTAAGGAAAGTCTTCAATGGCTCTGGTGGTGCAGCCAATAGAGGAAGTTTAACTTTTCCTGAGGCGCAACACATTCCCATTGTTTCACCATTGAATTTCAAGGCCTTGCAATAGGGACAAATTTTAGACATTGTCCCGATTTGAACACATCTACTCAAGCTACAATCATCGACTGGGCTGTACCTGAATGCCAGGCGATAACTTTCAGGTTGCTCTGATTCCTTGGCACTCTTTCTTTTCTTACTTTCTCTATAAGCAGCAAGCCTGATTTCTTGCTGTTCTTGTGATTCCTCGGCACGCCTTCTTTTTCACTTTCTCTTTTAGCAGCAAGTCTGGTTTCATGTGCTCTGGTAGTTCCTCGGTACGCCTTCTTTTTTCACTTTCTCTTTTAGCAGCAAGTCTGCTTTCGCGTTGCTCTGGTAGTTCCTCGGCACGCTTTCTGTTCTTTCTTTCTCTATCAGCCTCAAGCCTGTTTCCTTGCTGTTCTTTTGATTCCTCGGCACGCTTTCTTTTCTGACTTTCTCTATCAGCAGCAAGTTTTTTGGCATAGACTCTTTGAGCATCTTCCTCGGCTGTTGCCATTGTAAGTTCATCAGTCATTTTAAAGTTAAATATTAATAGATTTCTACGTGAACGCATGTCTTAAATATCTTTAATGACGACATCGTCATAACAAAAATGACGACAACTAACTTCATGACGTCAGTCAACACACAAACATGACGTCACCTGACAGACACATCCATAGACAACTTATTTTTATATATATAGATAGATAGATATATCTATATTCACAGGTGGGACATAGGGACACAACTACATTGGTGCGTAACTAATATGGCGCGTAACGACTTACGCACGCGGGGGGGCTTGGTGGGGGCGCAAAGCGCCCCCACCAACTAGGTGTTGGGGAGGCGCGAAGCGCCACCCCAACAGCTAGTAGGGAATATAAATGACGACCGGGACACTCAAAGAGAAAGCGACCGGGACACAAGGAATGTTCGATTAGCAATCACCATCAACAAAGCACCGGGACACAAATGACGACCGGGACACAGGGAGTATAAATGACGACCAGGACATAAGTAAAAAAAACTAAAAAAACTAAAAAAAAAAGGTAAAAACTACAAAAAAACTAAAAAAAAAACTAAAAACTAATAAAAAAATCTAAAAAACTAAAAAAACTAAAAAAGAAAAAAAGGAAAAAAAGAAAATAAAGGCGAAAAACAAAACTAAAAAAATAAAAATAAAAAAAAAAACTAAAAAGAAAAAAAGGGGAAAAATACAAAAATTTATTTCATCATATACCATTTCAAAAACGAATATATATACAGACCGGGACACCGGAATACAAATGATGACCGGGACACAGGGAATATAAATAACGACCAGGACACAGGGACACAACTACAACGGGGACGCCGGGGGGCACAGGGGGATATATAAATGACGACGGGGACACAGGGAATGTTCGATTAGCAATCACCATCAACAAAGCTCAAGGGTAATCATTAGAATCATGAGGTATAACTAAAAAAACTAAAAAAAGGTAAAAAACTAAAAACTAAAAAAAAGACCAATTCAAAAACGAATGTATATAGCCTACAGACCGGGACACCGCGACACAAATGACGACCGGGACACCGGGACACAAGGAATATAAATGACGCCCGGGACACTCAAAGAGAAATCACAGACTGGGACACCGGGACACAAATGACGACCGGGACACAGGGAATATAAATGACGACCGGGACACAGGGACACAACTACAATGGGGACTCCGGGGGGCACAGGGGGATATATTAATGACGACGGCGACACAGGGAATGGTCGATTAGCAATCATCATCAACGAAGCTCAAGGGCAATCATTAGAATCATGAGGTATAGATCTGAATACGGATTGTTTTCCCATGGACCATTATATGTTGCATGTTCAAGAGTCGGTAAACCTGACAATCTATTTATAGGCACAGACAATGGGACAGCAAAGAATGTTGTATATTCGCAAGGTTTACGTAGTTAAAAACATATATATATATATATATATATATATATATATATATATATATATATATATATATATATATATATATATATATATATATATATATATATATATATATATATATACATATATATATACTAGCTGTTGGGGTGGCGCTTCGTGCCCCCCCCCCAAGCCCCCCCGCGCGCGTAAGTCGTTACGCGCCATATCAGTTATGTGCCATTGTAGTTGTGTCCCTATGTCCCACCTGTGAATATATATATATATATATATATATATATATATATATATATATATATATATATATATATATATATATATATATATATATATATATATATATATATATATATATATATATATATATATGTTTTTAACTACGTAAAACTTGCGAATATACAACATTCTTTGCTGTCCCATTGTCTGTGCATATAAATAGATTGTCAGGTTTGGCGACTCTTGAACATGCAACATATAATGGTCCATGGGAAAACAATCCGTATTCAGATCTATACCTCATGATTCTAATGATTGCCCTTGAGCTTTGTTGATGTTGATTGCTAATCGACCATTCCCTGTGTCGCCATCGTCATTTATGTATCCCCCTGTGCCCCCCGGCGTCCCCTTTGTAGTTTTGTCCCTGTGTCCCGGTCGTCATTTATATTCCCTGTGTCCCGGTCGTCCTTTGTGTCCCGGTGTCCCAGTCTGTGATTTTTCTTTGAGTGTCCCGGGCGTTATTTATATTAGTTGTGTCCCGGTGTCCCGGTCGTCATTTATATCCCCCTGTGCCCCCCGGCGTCCCCGTTCCAGTTGTGTCCCTGTGTCCCGGTCGTCATTTATATTCCCTGTGTCTCGGTCGTCATTTGTATCCCGGTGTCCCGGTCTGTATATACATTCGTTTTTTAGTTTTGTTTTTCTCCTTTATTTTTCATTTTTTCCTTTTTTATTTTTTTTCTTTTTTAGTTTTTTTAGTTTTTAGTTTTTTTATTAGTTTTTAGTTTTTTTTCCTTTTAGTTTTTTTGTAGATTTTACCTTTTTTTAGTTTTTTTAGTTTTTTTTACTTATGTCCTGGTCGTCATTTATACTCCCTGCGTCCCGGTCGTCATTTGTGTCCCGGTGCTTTGTTGATGGTGATTGCTAATCGAACAATCCTTTTGTCCCGGTCGCTTTCTCTTTGATTGTCGTCATTTATATTCCCTATGTGCCGGTGTCCCGGTCGTCATTTGTGTCCCGATGTCCCGGTCTGTAATTTCATCAGTTGAAAACATGACGTCAGTCAACACAGAGACATGACGTCACCTGATCCACAGACAGACAGACAACTTATTTTTATATATATAGATATATATATATATATCTATATTCACAGGTGGGACATAGGGACACAACTACAATGGCGCGTAACTAATATGGCGCGTAACGACTTACACGCGCAGGGGGGCTTGGGGGGGCGAAGCGCCCCCACCAACTAGGTGTTGGGGTGGCGCGAAGCACCACCCCAACAGCTAGTACATAATAAAAATAAGTTGTATGTGTGTTATCTCTGTCGCGTGACGTCATGTCATCATGTCGTCATGAAGTTAGTTGTCGTCATGTTTGTTATGACGATGACGTCATTAAAGTTATTTAAGAAATTCGTTCAAAGACAAATTTCTAATTGTAAGAAGATCGTGGACGGAAAAATGTTCAATTGTAAAATGACTGAAGAACCTACAATGGCAACAGCCGAGGAAGCTGCTCAAAGAGTCTATGCCAAAAAACTTGCTGCTGATAGAGAAAGTAAGAAAAGAAAGCGTGCCGAGGAATCATAAGAACAGCAAGACAACAGGCTTGCGGCTGATAGAGAAAGTAAGAACAGAAAGCGTGCCGAGGAATCATAAGAGCAACGTGAAAACAGGCTTGCCGCTTCAAGAGATAATGCCAGATTAGGAATGTGCAATTTCCATCAACGAAGGCTTGTCGAGGAACTACCAGAGCACCGCGAAACCAGACTTGCTGCTAAAAGAGAAAGCGAAAAAAGAAGGCGTGCCGAGGAATCACAAGAGCAACGTGAAAACAGGCTTGCGGCTTCAAGAGATAATGCCAAAAGAAAGCGTGCCGAGGAATCACAAGAGCAACGTGAAAATTATCGCATGGCATTCAGGTACAACCCAGTCGATGATTATAGTAGATGTGTTGAAATCGGGACTATGTCTAAAATTTGTCCCTACTGCAAGGCCTTGAAATTTAATGGTGAAACAATGGGAATGTGTTGCGCCTCAGGAAAAGTTAAACTTCCACAACTGGCTGCACCCCCAGAGCCATTTAAGACTTTGCTTACTGGAACTACGTCAGAATCTAAGCGTTTTTTATCAAAAATCAGAAAATATAACTCATATTTCCAAATGACGTCGTTGGGTGCCCAAATCGAAAATCCAGATCAATTTATGCCTAATTTCAAAGTAAAAGGGCAAATTTATCATAGAGCAGGGTCCCTTCTAGCATTCTCAGGCGAGAATAATAAATTTTACAATTGTACTTCATCAGTGATAGAAAATTCTGAATTGAATGCACGTTGCGAAATTTCTCCCGACGTTGAAAGGACAATCGTTTTCCAATTGCAACATCTTTTCCACGAAAATAATAATTTTGTGCATCTCTTCAAAAAAGCCATCGATTTGATGCCTACTGATACGCATAAAATTGTGATTTCCGCTGACAAAACGCCTCATAGTAAAACCTGAAGTGTTTGGGTCAGTGCGATGCTGGATGTACTCAGAGGAATGGCAAAAACGAGGATTGCCACACGCACATATACTAATCTGGCTACATTATAAAACTACTTCTAATGAAATTGATGATGTGATTTGCGCTGAAATACCTGATGAAAATGTCGATAAGGGGTTATATGATATTGTTGTAAAAAATATGATACATGGACCTTTCGGTGCACTGAACGAAAATTCACCATGCATGGCCAAAGGAAGGTGCACAAAGCAATATCCTCGACTTTTAGTACCCAACACAATTACTGGCAATGATGGTTACCCACAATATAGAAGAAGATACAGCAATAATAAAGAAGCGTAACGGTACAACCATCGAAGTAGATAACCTTTGGGTTGTTCCATATTCCCCATTATTATCAAAAACATTTAATGCACACATAAACGTTGAATACTGTAACTCCGTAAACGCAATCAAATACATATGTAAATACGTCAACAAAGGCAATGACATGGCAGTTTTTGGCTTGCAGTCCGAAATCCAAGATATCGATGAAATCGTACAATATCAGGCTGGAAGATACATAAGCAGTAATGAAGCTGTTTGGAGAATTCTTTCATTTCCGATACATGAACGTAGTCCAGCTGTTGTTCACTTCGCGGTTTATTTACAGAATGGTCAACGTGTTTATTTTTCAGAATCCAACGTGCAACAAAAAGCCCTGAATCCACCGGATACAAAGTTAACTGCTTTCTTTTCGCTATGCAAAAATGATTCTTTTGCAAAAAAACTACTGTATACTGAAGTGCCTTCGTATTACACGTGAAATACTAAAAATAAAGTATTTGAACGTCGAAAACAGGGTAAGTCAGTCGACGGCCAACCTACCATCTTCAAAGATACCACGATAGGAAGACTGTACACCGTTCACCCAAATCAACATAAATGCTTCTTTCTACGCCTGCTTTTGGTGAATGTACCCGGTCCAACGTCCTTTGAGTATTTGAGAACTGTAAACGGTATTCGAGAACTGTAAACGGTAATGTCCAAAGATATACTCCAACGAAAACGGTTAGAAACGTCAGATATGACTTTTGATTTTACATCAGAAATGTATAACTACACTTTAGTTATTATAGAAGATTTGTGCGTATGTATGGCAAACAAACCTCTTCAGGATTTGGGAATGCCTTCACCTAATCGTACCGCTGCAGTTTCGACATGAGTAGAATTGGATCGTGAACAAAGTTACAGTACGAGTGATGTATTGCCGTATGTACAAAATAACATTTCCAAGTTAACGCAGGAACAAAATGACATTTATGATACGATAATGCATTGTGTCGATACTAACGTTGGAGAAATTTTCTTTTTGGATGCGCTAGGAGGTACTGGTAAAACGTTTGAGATAAAACTGATTCTGGCATCAATTCGATCAAAAAATGATATAGCGTTGGTAATTGCGTCGTCCGGAATAGCCGCAACGTTGCTGCCTGGTGGAAGAACTTCTCATTCCGCTTTGAAATTGCCTCTGAATTTGCATTCTACAGAAACTCCCACGTGCAATATTTCCAAATCATCCGGGATGGGTAAAGTATTGCAGCAATGCAACCTTATTATTTGGGACGAGAGTACAATGGCACATAAAAAATCGCTCGAGGCTCTGGATCAATATTTGAATGATTTGCGAGGGAATTCGAAACCCTTTGGCAGCACATTAATATTGCTTGCGGGAGATTTCACGCAAACATTACCT
>NC_088869.1:44410908-44411762 GCF_032884065.1 Artemia franciscana
CAATTCCTTTGTGTCAAGTCGAGAAATAAGAGGAATAGATAGCTATTGCAGCGATTATTACTTCATATAAAAAAGCTTGAATGCTTTGAACAACAATAGGGAGGAACCTGTTAGGTTATTAGTGGTTGTTTCAGGTGGCCCAGAAAGATTACTATCAAGTTGATGTCGACATCTATCACATATAAAATCGCAATTCTGGTGCAAAGTTACAGTTTGGGTGGTAGTTCACCTTCCATTGACCAAATGATAGTTTTAACATATAACAGTTGTTTTTTACAAAAAAAAAGTTGGTTTCTAAATAAAAAAAGCAACAGAATCAAAAGTAAAACTGAAGTAAAAAAGCAAATGTTAAAATTTAACCTAAAGAGTGGGAGACTGAGGGGAGAGCAGCCCCATCCAAATATGCAGGATAATTTACGTTCAGTTTAAGCTTAAATATTACTATTTAATTTCGTAAGGAAAACCAGTTTTTTTTCTATTTGATTCTAACAAAGTTGACCACAAAAAAAAAAAAATACTTAGCCAATTTGCATTTAAGGTGAAAATGAAAGCCAGCGTTAATGATAGGCCTATACAAGATAGGCGTTGGTTAATTTGTAACTAAAGAGGTCCTTTCAATGGAATAATTACAATAAACATCCATGAAGACAATACTTACAAAATATCTCTTGGATGGTAGTCCATTACAGAGTTCTTGAGATAGAATCTTTTAAAGTAATGAAATCCAGTGCCAACAACTGATGGTGGCATAGCAGGTTTGAAAATCTTGCACAGTTCAAAGAGTTTTTGTTCATAAAACATTAAAATCTCCTTTTCTTCATCGTAAGTCAAGAACTCAGTTGATCTTCCCTCAA
>NC_088869.1:44411862-44475718 GCF_032884065.1 Artemia franciscana
GGGTAAGATGTCTCGATGGGCTGGGTCTAAAAGCAATGCTTTTCCAAATCTCATGATAAGATCACACAATCTTTGATCTAGGCACTGAATGCTTAGTGTAATGAGTGCTTGGTTGGTAAGGAATATCTTTAGAACCCAGGATAATCCTAACTGCCTTCTTTTGCACTGACTCAAGGTCGTACATCAGGTGAGCAGTGTGTAGTACTGAAGGGCCCCACACAGGGCAGGCTTACTCCAGAACTGGTCGCACATAACAAAGATATGCACGGAGGAGACTTCTGACATCGTAACCAAAGCGACGCATTTTGGACAGTGTTTGAAGGGAAGCATTACCTTTCCTAATTACACTGTCAACATGTGCGGCGAAAGAACAGTCTCTGGAGAAAATAACACCGAGTATCTTCACTTCTGACACGACAGGAAATGGGACTTCAGGGGGGTAAAGTCTCTTTTTAGGGGACAAAGCCGAAGAATTTTTGACTTGGTAGCGTTAATGATAAGATTGGACTCATTACACTGGGAATTTAGATGGTCAAAAATGTCACTAGTAAACTGAGCTATAGGAGTATTACCCTGAGGTAGACTAGTAAGCACGAGTGATAAGTCATCCACAGACTTATCACTGAGCACGAAGACAGATACCTGTCTTCGTGCTTGCTCAATATGTAGTTGATCACGGCAAGAAATGTTATGCTGTGAGTTTGGTGCCCTGTGGGGCCCCGCAGATTATATCGCTCAATTCGGAGTCAGTGTCCCCTTCATGGAGGGTAAATACTTTTTCTTGGCGTCCAGACAGAAAATCCAGTACAATTGACAGAGTTTTACGCTTAGCTCCCATTCCATTTAAGTTCAGGCATGCAATATGGTGAGATAGATGGTCAAACGCACTGCAAAAAGCGATCGCAGCTAGATCAACAAATGACCCTGGGTCTCAAGCCACTTTAGAATGTGGTCGAACATTCTTACAAGGTATACGGAATTTCCGCACTTTGGTAGTCCTCCGTATTTATATTTGTCTATGGATTCACGAATTTGAGACAACAGGCGGCGCACAGATTTTGGTTTGTTTGTTTCGGAATGACCCATATGTGCACTTTCTTCCAAAATGAGGGAAACACAATGGACGCAAAGCATTGGCTTATCAAAATGGAGAGTGGGGGAATAAGGAACAAAGTGTATCCATGAATAAGTTTGGGAGGGATCTCGCCAGGAAAAGGCGAGACTCCCGTATTTATTTCTTAGTTCCTTGTACACATCGAACTCGCTTAATTCAATCAAAACATTTATGGGGCAATCTTCAGTCAGGGATTCTTTTTACTGGGAATCCACAAGAGGAAAAGTGGTACATATAGAGGTTAGGAAGGTGTTAACGGCACGGGACCTAATTAAGCGCCCGCTGTCGCCTGTTTCATATAGTGGACTTAGACGATTTCCCACTTAGTTTCTTGACCGACCAATGCCATTTTGTAGGCTCACTGTTCAGAAGTGGCACCACGTTTTTGTGACCATACTTGGTTTTGGCGTTGCGTACCATGCGTGCTACCTGGTTTCGTACAATTGATCCTTGGTCTGTTTTACCACACGAGTAAAGATTACTTCGCTCGTGGATTTTCGCTTTTATTGCGGGGGTGATCCATTTTTTGTCGTATTCACTCAGAATTATTTTTGTTGTTGTTAATATTTCACAATACTTAGAAGAAAGTACCTCATTGAAAGCGCTTACTCTCTGCTCAAGGGTACCGTCCATGGACACTTCAGGGAAATTCTATGCAGCTACCCGCCGGCCGTATTCACACATGGTCGAGTCTGCTAGAGACCTTGTTGTCACTCGTGAAAGCATGGGTTTCTTCACAGAAGTTTTGACCTTGAGTATCAGGGCATGGTGATCGGAAAACCCAATTGGTCCTAGGAAAGTAGGGGGAGGTAGAAGTCTTCGGTGTTTGTTAGGATAAGGTCCATACTACTGCCGGATGAGTGGGTGGGGATGTCGACGATCTGCTTCAAATAGAGGCTGGCTGTAAGTCAACTTTTTTTTAGTCTTGTTGAAATTCCCAAGCGATTATAAATCCAGGACAACTATATCTACTTCTGAATAATATCGGCTGTAGTTTGGAGGTTAAAAATAAGATCGCACCGGTTTTTAGCGCTCTCTGGGAAGTAAACCGACGCGAAAATCAGACATGCAAAGTGGCAGGATAGACACGGGTATTTACACATTACCCAGATAGCTTCATGATTCGGGCTAGTATATTCAGAGAGGAGTTTGCATCAAATGTCTTTACGCACATATATAGCAACACCCTTACCGAGTCAGTTGTCACCTCTTCTGCTCTGTGTACTTAGGAAGAATTATATCCTGTAATTTGTCCTGAAACATTTTCAATGTTCCAGATTTCTGTCACGGCAGCAACACCTGCGTTTTTGTGTCTGAGTAAAAGTTCCAAATCTTCCAGCTTGTTACAGAGAGATTAATAATTTGCCAGAAGGAAGTTCGCCATAATGTAATGAAGTCCTATTGGACTCAGAACAGGCCGACTTTCTTGAATGATGCACAGGGGGATTTCGTCAAAGCGCTTTAGCCTCGGAATTTCGACTGTCTTAGTTAATGGAATTTTTACCAGTGTTCGGCGAGAGACCAACTTTAACGATTGAAGAATGTCACGGTTTGTACCCCTTGTCGGAGTAGCATATCCCCTACGCCTTCCCTGCTCGGTATCTGCGTTTACTTCTTTTTGCTCTATTACCCGAATTGGTTGTAGAGCCATCTGCATTTCTTTTCATAAGTGTGCTGCACTTAGCAATGTCAAAATGGATGGCGCTAAAATAATGTAATGAAAACACAGCCTAATTAAGTCATCTCTAGACACAGCGGCGGCTTCAGCAGGGATAAAGTAGCTGCTCTCCAGGGATAAAGAGCATTAGCACATTTGATTTTCTTTCAAATAAGCCCTCTCCCGATCCCCTACGATTACTGGTTCAATACGATCGCTGGTGGGGAAAAAAAAATAAAAAAAAAAAAAGAAAAAGAGCAAAAAACCAATAAACACGCAAATTCCACGCAAAATGCCAAATTCTATGTTTTTGTACGTAGGAGCTTGAAACCTTTCCAGTAAAGTTATCAGATATGCTGAATATAATGGTGTCATTTTCACTATTAATGTTTTGGGAGTGTTTCCCCCTTTTTTCAAAAATTGGGTAAATTTTCTCAGGCTCATAACTTTTGACGGGTAACGTTAAATTTGATGAGTTTTACATATTTTGAATAAGCATTAAAATTCGATTCGTTTGATATATTTGTTGGTATCGAGACTCTGCTTCTGGGAGTTTCGGTTACCATTGAGCCGCATCGCATCGTTCGTAAGCACAAACTATTGGATTTTTTTATAGAAAATTCATTACAAAAATAATATTTTAAAGAAAGGAAAAAGTAATATTAAAGCATATAAAAAACAGAAAAGAAATTATTTAAAAAGTAGAACTTAAGACTAACAGATATGACTGATACACAAGTACCTATCATTGTTTTGAATTATATTTTGTAGCAGTCTTCAAGCTGTCGATTGAAGATTAGCAGCTGACACATCTCTGATCTGATCTTAGTGATGAGTTTTTTTCTTCGCGAAAATATGAAACACCAACAGCTGCTATTTGACACTATAGACAAAAAGGGCCAAAAAGTAGGATTTGGACTGAATCTTTGTAAGACAAAGAGTATTACCACTTCTGAATCTTGGCACCCACGGGGAGGTGTAAGAGAGGAAGACAAAGAAACACCTTAAATCGACAGTATGACTGAAACCTGAGAAATACAGAGCTATATCTTCAGCCACAGTCATTGGAAGTCATGACTGTAGCTCCATTCCTAGATCTGGTGTTTTAAACGTACAATGCACTATTCTTGGCTCTGGAGGATCTAAGGTCTAAGGTTGGCTTAGTTAGTAACCTTTAGAAATTGCTGAAATTTCTACAGTAAATGAATATATTTTTTTAACTAGGGAATTTAAGAATATTCTCTTCATTTACTTTGTAAGTACGGTACTTGAATTCTTCATGTACAATTTTTTTAATAAGGGTTTAAGATATAATATTGTTTCTTATATTTCTGTTGCACCATATCAGTTTTGATTAGTAGTGTCAGTTCACAGAAATTAAGGGGGCGGCAAAAATTTACTCTCCCGAAGCCAGGGTAAAGCTAGTTTTTTTTTTCTTTTTTTTTCAGTGAAAATACTAAAAAGACTTATTTTTCCAAATTTAGGAGGGATATACTCACCACCCATACTTCTAACCCCTTCCTTCTAAAATAAAGCTCCTTTCACTGAACCATCTTTGTAAGCTTGAATATACTTTGTAAGGAATGTTTGTAAATATTTTGTTGGCAAAACAGCTGATATATATGCTCATCTGTTTAGCAGGACTTGTAATAGTTTTCTTATTATCATTTGTTAAATATACTTATAAAATTGCATCATAGTGTACGATTTTTGAACTAGAAAGTGAACGATTTAGAAAGCAAACTTCAAGAAATCTGAACAAACACTAGCACAAGTCCATGAAGATTGATCTTTTCCACTTGAAAGAATGAAAAGAAAATATTGTTTTGGAATGTAACTTCCTTCGTAGTACCTTGTTTCATCTAACTCTTTCTAACTCGAGTCCGTCCTTATTGACTTTTGTGTCATTCTCTATTGCTTTACTTGGGTTCAAAGCTTAAGATGCTTTAAGTGGCGGATCAAGGGGGCGCGCGCCCCTTGACGTGGTGTTGGATTTGTGGTGGGGACCACTTGCTATGGTTTGGGTTGAAAAGAAAGTTATTTTTTTGTAATTGGTTTTTAATAGTTGAGTTTTTAATGAGTTTTTAGTTATTAAGACTGTTTTTTTGCAAACAAGTTTGAAACAAGGTTTTAGTCACTTTGGGTGGTCTTTGTTAGATTTACAAATGTCGCATAACGCCAAATTTGTCGCATTTAATTAAATTAAGGTTTATCAGGGGAATCTGTCCGTATCATTATAAAAGCGAACCGGGAGGTGAGAATCTTCATTTCGTAATGACAAGGAGGGGTAATTTAAAATCCTAACTTCTTTATGCTGCCGAAATGACCTTTCAGGATTGTGCTCTCACAACGGGGATGAAAAGACAAAATATTTACTTCTTTTTACTGTAAAGTTTGTTTTCGAGTCTTGCTATGGCACTGAGGAGAAGAAATTGATATCAATACTTTTTTGGCTTTATGTTTTGTTTTTTTGGGTTTGCTTTCTTTGCGAAGCGGGTGGTATTTACAACAATGCTGTTTTTTAGGGGATTTGTATAATAGATAGTAAATGTATGAGAAGTGCGAAAATCATTTATTTAAGTTTTGGATTTTGGCTAGGAAATGGTGGGAACTTTACTGCCTATTTTTATCTAACTAAAACTCTGCTTTATATGACCTATCACCTCCTCTGTTAATTCTAAAACATCAAGGAGGCACACTCGTGCCTCTATAAAGAGGCGACACACGACAATGTTAAGCGATCTTCGGTTCCAGTGGTCGCAGACGGATGGGGAGGGATGCATTTCGTAGCCCGAGCTCCAACTAAGAAACCTGCAAAATTTCATCCCCCTCCAACTTTTTCTTCATGGGGAAAATCTGGCCGAAAGTTTCGACCTGTCAACCCAAGCCCCCCTTTAACGTTGTCCGATCGGGCTGAAATTCACAAGTTAAGGTCCCCTAGGGCCCAGGAGCTTATCCGCGAAATTTCAGCTTGATCCGATAACTCCTTCCCTGTTTTCCAGAAACCACGCATAGCCACTTAAAATTCATTTACTTTTTCTTCCTAGACGCCTACAGGTCACATCCGATATCGGATCTGGGTGTACGAAGACTCATTCGATGCGGAATTCTCCGAGTAAGTGCCCATGAAAGTTTCGTAGGAAAATCTTAACCCCCCGAAAGTTTCGACCCTCCAACCCCCCCCCCCCCCCACCCCTTTTAACGTTGTCCGATCGGGCTGAAATTCACAAGTTAAGGTCCCCTACGGCCCAGGAGCTTATCCGCGAAATTTCAGCTTGATCCGATAACTCCTTCCCTGTTTTCCAGAAACCACCCATTAGCTATTTAATTAACGGATTTCTCTCCATAAGAGCCCATGTTAATTTGAAATTTTTAAAAGCTATTGAGAAGTTATATTTACACACATGCAAGTTATTAGCTCAGTTGGTAGAGCGTGAGACTTTTAATCATCGGGTCAAGGGTTCAAGTCCCTTACGGGCGGTTTTTTTTCACAACATCAAAAAGATTTTGATAACACCTGGACAGCTTATCATTTGAGAGACGAGGAGTACAGGAATTATTAAATTACATCCACCATGGATTGTAGAAAAACGTACAGAAATAATATGAAAAAAACTTCGTTTTCTTAAAGAGTTAAAGAGGCTGCGTCCCAAAGTCGAACCTTAAAACGTACAGGAATTAGAAGAGGCAGTTGGGGGGCTGCCGCCCCCCAAACCCCCAGCTTTTAAAGACTCTTTTGTACAGGTTTTTTGTTTTTTTGCTAACCCCCAGCTCTTGGCTTCGGAAAGGCCCTCTTTTAATTAACAAAAAATTGAAATAAATGAATAATGGAATAACTTCGAAAAATGTTAAACACAAGAGGACAGGAGAACCATTGCGCCGAAACTGGTAATTAGTAACAATGAAGTCCCCCCCCCCCCCCAAAAAAACCTGTACAAAAGAGTCTTTAAAAGCTGGGGGTTTGGGGGGCGGCAGCCCCCCAACTGCCTCTTCTAATTCCTGTACGTTTTAAGGTTCGACTTTGGGACGCAGCCTCTTTAACTCTTTAAGAAAACGAAGTTTTTTTCATATTATTAAAAATAAAGGCCAAACTCTTTAGAACTTTAATAAAAGTTCATATAAGTTAATGCTTAAAACTAAGTATATGAGTCGAAATACTCCTTCCAAGGTCGGAGTAATCATTTAAGAAAAATAAATTGTTTAAAAGAAGGCAAATAATTATGTGTTTATATTTTTTTTTATCTAGCTGGTATAAATTGGTCTCTGAATCCTCAATTTGAATTAGTGAAATGGCATCGATTTTTTTTTCAAACATATACTAATAAAATGTTAATAAAAAGTGGAAATTCACACAACTTGAATTAACCACGGAAGCGAAATGCAACTACAATATTACTTCAGAAGTTCTCACCTTCCCCATACCAACCAGTTACAAAACATAGCCATGTTTTTGTATAGGGATCGTATATATTTGCCAATAAAATTGTCTAAACAGCTCATTACCGCTAAGGATTTTTCTACTTATTTTGATACATGTAATCCAATCATATTTCCATTATTAGTTGTTTATAAATCAAAATTTTTACATGACAATTCTCTTACTTATTTCTAAATCTCAAATTTTGAAATTTTCAAATTTTCAATTTGAGTCAAATTTAAAATTTTATTTTTGTGCTCAACAGACGTATCGAGATTTGAACGTTTGAATTGAATATCTGAAAATCTCAAGATTAGAAAAAATTAATTAGAAATTTACCACAGCTTGAAACCCTGAGAATTTTAATCACCAATCTATACAAATCAAATACAAAAAATAAGAAACACATAATTATTTGTTTTCTTGAGGAGTATTTTGACTCATATACTTAGTTTGAAACAAAAACCTACTGCATCTTTATTAGAGCATCCAATCGTGCACTTTATTACTACATCCAATCATGGGGGGGGAGGTAGGCTATCCTCCCTATAATATCTTTTTCCTGCTTTTTACCATCGAAGTTTTAAAATTAAGTTGAAGATTATGGAAAATGTTTATGCTGTTATAAAAACCTGAAGACAAACTGATAAGTTGATTGAACATGATTTGATGACTGCAATCGAAATTAAAGTTGCGACGAACTTTGTTACTCGTGTTCTTTTATAGTTCTATACCTATATGTATGTTCGTGTTACTCGTATCCCTATGCAATTACCGCTTCTCAGCCTAATGGCTAGAATATACTGTAGTATCTGTTCTTCTCAGTGTAATGTTTGATCTGGTCCTTACATGGAGCCCGGAATATTAAATTGAATTTGGGAGACAGTAGGGATGTTGGGGCATATTCAGCCCCCTACACCCTTTGGCCTGATATTGTCGTATTTCCAGGATCGGTGCAGTCTTTCCAGGGGGAACTTAAGCCCATGACCGCTATAGCAATTTTCAGAATCAAGCATGACTTTGATTTACGAAAAAATGGTAAATTCTTAGTCGAAAAAACTTATAACCGTTAAATTAGTTTAGGCAATTGTAATTGATTTTGAAAAACTTTTAAAATTCTGAATTAAAAGCAAGGCTTTCGTGATAGGAGACCAGCATTTCAATACCATCTGAAGTAACAGGCACCCACAAATGGGTGCCTGACCTCACAGCCCAGAATAGCCGTAAGCACGTACGAAATTCTTTAAACTTCAAAACTTCTTTGTTTTCCTAAATGAATGTAATAGTGTGAGCTCAAAAACTCCAAGGGATACAATTTATCATGCTAAGACAGCACATTTTGTTAAACAGTTCACGATATCGAATTATAATTAAGGAGCAACGCGGCCGAACATCACTTGAAACTCTCAATAACAATATTTTGAGCTCAAAACAGAAAGTTGAATTCTTAACAGGATTCAAATTTAATGTATTTGGGCAGGGTTGCAAGTCTGACTCAGGTTTCTTTATATATTGTGAAAATCGCACCATCACATTCAGCATATCAGATAACCCTATTGTAGAGGTTTAAAGCCCCTATCTACAAAATGTGGAATTTTGTGGATTCTTTTGGCAGAAGAAAGATGACGGATGCATGTTTATCTGTTGATTTATTTCGTAATGAGCTAATGATTGTAGAAGATCGGGAGAAATGTCCATTTTCCCTCAAAGACATCCAATCTAAATTTTGTGATAGCCATATATGAATATGCTAGAGTTAAATTATCCGAAGAAACATTTTTGCTTGGCATTCTCTTACTCCCTGTATAAATGTACATGATAAACACAAACATTTCAGCGATAAATTTCTTCCACGCCCCTGTTTAGCTGAATGTGTGTCATATATTACGTGCTGGTTCTAAGTGGTGTCGTTTCTAAACTTTACCTCGGATATTTTTTTATTATAACAAGTTGAATATACTCCGTCATTCCATCATAGTCTGCAATATTTGAACTAGAAAGTGAGCGATTTAGAAAGCAAAGACAAAAAAAAAATGAATAAACACTAGCACAAGTCCATGGAAAGTGATAGTCTATAAGGCATTGATCTTCTTCACATGAAAATATGAAAACAACCAACTGTCTTGGAATGCAACCTCCCTCGTACTACTTTGTGTCAACTAACTCTTTCTAGCTCGAGTCCGTCCTTAATGCTTTTGGTCTCATAGTCTATTGATTTACTAGGGTTCAAAGCTAAGGGTGATTTTATCATCAAATTCTAGTGTAATCACTGCAATGATGCTTGGAGGCCATCTATTCTTTAACAAAGGCTTCGGCCTAAAATGTTGGTAACAAGGTGGAAATATAGAATTATTCAAGTAAATGAGAATAAAAATCATGCATACTGATAAAATTAAAGTAAGAAATCATTTACCCGACTAATTCTTATTGTTTTTATGCTGTATATTTTGTTTGGATGATTAGGAATCCAGCTTTTGTGTCCAAATTTGGAGCAAATTTGATGTCACAATATAAATTACATTGCAACCAAGTAGCATATATCAGCGCTAGTGGCTCCAACTGGTGGGCGGGGGGGGGGGGTTGGTCATTCTTTCTAAAAAAACTTTTCCCTGATACCCTCTAGATTAAAAAAAAAAGTTTTTTTGTTGTATTACCATTGAAAAATAGGTTTTTTTGTTTCTATATTGTTAAAGAAATTGAAAATACAATAAAATTGAAAACAAGAAAATTGATATGCACAAAAAAATATATACATTTTTGTTAAGTTTTTATGGGTCGGAGAAACATTTTAGGGGGAGGGGGCTCAAAACCCCTCACTTCCTGGATACGACCTCATACCTTCCCTATTTTCCTCTAATTGATGCCACTGCTTATTACCACTGGTTTCAGTTGGGGAAGGGGGATTTCCCTGTAATATTCGGTTATCTTCTACCTTTAGAATGAAAGAAATCTATTATGGTATTTTCATTGAAAAGGGATCTGTTTTCTTGGGTATTTCGTTAATGAAATTGAAAATACAACAAAGTTTCCCTCCCTGGATTTTGAAAAATACTTCTCCCTGCCAATAATTTTCCCGAATTGACGCTGTCCGTTAGCGCTAGTTCCGATTATGGTCAGTTAATTTCACAAAACCATATTCCTCTGATTCAAAGCCTACCTTCTCTGATTTTGATGTTTGGCTTCTTTGATTTCGTTTTTTCCACTTTAATCTCTGAGCCAGGCTATAATCTATAGGCAATTTAGTTTTAAGGATGACAATTTGTCCATGTCTTAATTTGAAAATTTTACGTTAACCATTGAAGCTAGAAAGGGAACTTAGAGATTTTGGAAAATGTTTTATGGTGTTTAGTGTAATCTACAGACAAACTGATTTAACATTATTTGATTACTGCATCCGAAATTAAATTTGCAGCAAACTTTATTATTCCTATTCTCATACAATCGTATCCCGATACGTATGTTCGTATTCCTTGTTCCCCTACGTAATTAAGGCAACTCAGCCTTATGGCTAAGATAAAAGTATAGTATCTGTTCTTATCATCTGGATATCTAATATCATCCTCACATGAGGATATCAGAACAATATTTTCCACGCGTCTATGGTCCGATATCAATACTAGCTTACTTTGCCTTGTTTATTTTACAAGATTTGATGGTGAAAAGCGAGTAATCCATCTGCCCTTTAACCTTGACAGTAAACAGTGGAGAATGGAGGCATTATGATCTATTACCATTTTCGATAGAGCACATTTTCAGTTATTTAAACGGAACACATAACACTTTCAGTAGTTGCTTTTCAAGTAATCTTTTTGATTTGCATAGATATGCCTGATTTGCATCCCCAACCCAACAACCTGTCAAAACAATCCTTCCATTTTGTAGGTATATCTATGACATTGACTACATCCCCCTTTTGCTCGCTAACAAGGAAAAGGGTGCCATAATCAGTTAAATGGTAACTGCTCCGTGAGAGCTAAAATTTAGAATATAAAGAAATCTTGTTTAATGACTGGAAAATCCCTATTTTTCTTTTTCAATAAGATAAATGTGCTTCGAGATCGTTAGGATGTTTGCATTAGAAACTTTACTGTCTGAAAAAAAAAATAATTTAAAACCTTTATTTGTTAATGTGAAAAAGTTTCTTAAATATGAATTTGTTGACCAATTTGAGCCTCTGACTCCTATTTAACTCAACCTAATTTATGTTTACAAAACACGTATTGGTCGTAACATGTTGGTTAATTTTAGCTTCTGATTCTTATTTCAATCAACCTAATTTATGTTTACGAAACGTGCATTGGTCGAAACATGTTGACCAATTTGAGCCTCTGATTCTTATTTTGCTCAGCCTAATTTATGTTGAAACTACTATTAACTACTGCTAGTTTACTCACCGCAGCACCAAACCACCTGAGGCCAGCACAGCTACGCACGCTCCTCCTCCATCCAAATCTATTAAAAGCCTCCATATTTACTCCCTCCCAAGAAGTTACCATTTTCTTTAAATGTTTCTTTAGGGAAATCCTCCCACCCCAAACAAGGACGACCTGCTTTCCGTTTAGCCGTAGACGGTTGGCCGAAAAGGACAATCTCTGGCAATCTGTCATCCTTCATCCATAGAACGTGCCCTAGCCATCTCAACCTTTCTTTTATTGTAGCCCTAGAAAGTGGGATTGAACCACATTTTCGTGAAGCTTATAGTTCGAAATATGGTCAATCAGCCGGGTATCCAGAACAATTCGTAGGCAATTTCTCTTGAAAAACATTTGTAAATCTTCATCCGCTTTTTTGAAAATCTTTAGACCACTGTCGTCCCCGCACCATCCAATATTTCAATCTTGGTATTCAGAATTATCTTCCAATACTCCCAAACTTTTTTTTAACTGTTCAAAAAAAAACCTGAGCCTTGGATATTCTACTTTTAACATCTTCCCTGCTCCCATCGTCTTAACTAATAATTAAATAAAAAAAACAAGTTTTTTGAAATGAAAGTAAGGAGCGACATTAAAACTTAAAACGAACAGAAATTACTCCGTATATGAAAGGGGCTTTTCCTCCTCGACACCCCGCTCCTTACGCTAAAGTTTTTTATTGTTTTAAAAAGTAGAGTTGCGAGAAAGAATCAAACTTTAGCGCAAGGAGCGGGGTGTCGAGGAGGAAAAGCCCCTTTCATATACGGAGTAATTTCTGTTCGTTTTAAGTTTTAATGTCGCTCCTTACTTTCATTTCAAAAAACTTGTTTTTTTTATTTAATTTCTGAAAGTTTTTGAATTAATGCATGTCTGATTTTGGCTCTCCGTACATAAATTATTAAAATGAAATTTGCATATTAATTCTTTTTTTGGCTAAATGGCTTTCTCTTAGTTTTGATCAGACGATTTTGAGAAATAAGGGGTGGGGAAGGAGGCTTAGTTGCCCTCCAATTTTTCGGTTACTTAAAAAGGCAACTAGATCTTTTAATTTATTAACGAACGTTTTTATTAGTAAACAAAATACGTAACTTAAGAATTAACTTACGTAACAAACTTTTACATTCTTATATTTTTGATTATATATATATGAGAGGATTGGTCCCCTCGTTAATACCTTGCTCTTCACACTAAATCTTGTTTTGTCCCAATTCTTTAAGAATGACCCCTGAATCAGAAAGGCCGTAGAATAAATAGTTGAAATTACTTAATTTTTTTTTAGCATAAACAGCGAAGTATTTATCTCCTCCTAAATACCTCGCTCTTTATGCTAAAAGTATTTTTAGAACCCCTCATATGCGTAATAATCTCTGTTTATTTTAAGTTTTAATGCTTCTCCTTACTTTCAATTGAAAAAACTTTTTCATGTTTATATTTTCATTGTTTTTTTTATAGTAATGCTAGAAAGTCCTGCGCCCTTTTCATTGAATTTCTCTTCCCCCAAGAAATATTCCTCCAAGGAAAGATCCTCCCATATAGCCCCCTCCCCTGAACCCCACACCCAAACCAAAAAATCCTCTTGATAACGTCGGTACACTTCCCAGTAACTATTACTGTATGTAAACATTGGTCAAAGTTTGTAACTTGCAGCCCTCCCCCAGGGACTGTGGGGGGTAAGTCATCCCCAAAGACATAGTTATTATGGTTTTCGACTATGCGGAACAAAATGGCTATCTCAAAATTTTGATCCGTTGACTTTGGGAAAAAACGAGCGTGGGAAGGGGCCTAGGTGCCCTCTAATTTTTTGGTCACTTAAAAAGGGAACTAGAACTTTTTATTTTCGTCAGAATGAGCCCTCTTGCAACACTCTAGGACCACTTGGTCGATACGATGACCCCTGGGAAAAAACAACAACAAATAAACACGCACCCGTGATTTGTCTTCTGGCAAAAAATACGAAATTCCACATTTTTGTAGATTAGACCTTGAAATTTTTTCTAAAGGGTTCTCTGATACTCTGAATGCGATGGTGCGATTTTTTCCCCTATTTTCCAAAATAAGGCAAATTTCTCAGGCTCGTAACTTTTGATGACAAAGACTAAATTTGATGAAACGTATATATTTAAAATCAGCATAAAAATCCGATTCTTTTGATATTTCTTTTAGCATCGAAATTACGTCTTTTAGAGTTTCGTTTACTATTGAGCCGGGTCGCTCCTTACTACAGTTCGTTACCACGAACTGTTTGATTCCCATATTCGGTTAAGTTTCACTCTAATTGTTATGGGAATATTCCAACCCGCTTGGAAGTGCTTCATGGTGGTGTTCTTTCCCCGTATCTTTTCAGTATTTGTATCGCAGTGTGTTATACAAAATTATGCCCTTTCTTTTTTGTAATTTGGCAAATGTCTTTGTATTGCATATGCGGATGATATACTTCTAGATCTAGCCGTTCTAGATTTAGCCTCTCGAATTCCGTATCATCTATTTCAAAACATTTCAAAACTGTTGGTCTGTCATTGAATATTGATAAGTGTGAGTAACTAGTCTTTAATGCAAAGTCTATGCCCATTTGAAATCCGCGTTCTAACTTCTCCATCCATTATGTCTCTGATTTGTGGCGGTCAAGCATTCATATTTATTGGAATCTACTAGCTTTCCGGATCAATATTGTACGGCATATTAAAGAAAACTAAAAGCGGGTTATGGTAAAATAGTAGCTAATCGTGGTTATTATTATCGAAAAGCGCTTGCATTGCTATACACTAGTTTTTGCGACCATTCAATACTTTTCCTATCTGGTATTTCACCTATCCTGAAAAAAAGACAAGATCTGGCTGAATTGTGTATATTATATTTCCGCTATTGTAAGTTTGTTTCATCTACCCCGGTCTTATAGGAAAAAGAAAATAATTCGGTATTTCGGGGCTTCTGACATTATTACTCATTTGCGGAAGTTAGGCTCAAAATTGGAAAAGGATTATATTTTTTCTCTGGGCCCCTTCCACCTCTTAGTTCGTTTATTTTCCCATTAGTTTTCACCTGTTTTCGCTTTATAGTTGTGTTACCTCTTAGCAGTTCTTTCGTTAGTTGAGTTATGGTTGTGGTATATATGTTTTATCGCTCGTATAGTTGCGTTATTTTCAAATTATACTCCATAATAGAGAGGCTCCGAACACCCAGCATTGTATATTAAGCTCTGAATTTGACGTTTTTTTCTAACGTGACCAGATTCGTCCTGCGCCCTGCGCCCTTTTCATTGAATTTTTCTTCCTCCATGACATATTTCTCCAAGGAAAGATCCTCCCACATAGCCCCCTCCCCTCAACCCTACCCCTAAAACCAAAAAAATCCCCCTGAAAACGTCTGTACACTTCCCTATAACCATTATTATATGTAAACACTGGTCGAAGTTTGTAACTTGCAGCCCCTCCCCCAGGAACTGTGGGGGAGTAAGTCATCCACAAAGACATAGTTTTTATGGTTTTCGACTATGCTGAAAAAAATGGCTATCTCAAACTTTTGATCCGTTGACTTTGGGGAAAAAATGAGCGTGGGAGGGGGCCTAGATGCCCTCCAATTTTTTCGGTCACTTAAAAAGGGCACTAGAACTTTTCATTTCCGTTAGAATGAGCCCTCTTGCAACATTCTAGGACAACTGGGTCGATACGATCACCCCTGGGGAAAAAAACAAAAAAAACAAATAAACACGCATCCGTGATCTGCCTTCTGGCAAAAAATACAAAATTCCACATTTTTGTAGATAGGAGCTTGAAACTTCTACAGTAGGGTTCTCTGATACGCTGAATCTGATGGTGTGATTTTCGGTTAATGGTGTGATTCTATGACTTCTAGGGGGCGTTTCCCCCTATTTTCTAAAATAACGCAAATTTTCTCCGGCTCGTAACTTTTGATGGGTAAGACTAAACTTGATGAAACTTATATATTTAAAATCAGCATTAAAATGCGATTCTTTTGATTTGGGTATTGGTATCAACATTCCATTTTTTAGAGTTTTGGTTACTATTGAGCCGGGTCGCTCCTTACTACAGTTCGTTACCACGAACTGTTTGATACTATCTAGATAGGTGAAGCTATGCCCTTATTAGGTCTTCTCTCGTCACCCGACATCATCTTTTCATTATTCACTTTTTCCTAGTTTTAGGGACTTACTCTTCTTAACATTATTTTTCAAACCTATTCTTGCACCCTGAACTCGATAAACTTCTAAAAGTTTTGTTAACGTTTTCATCTAGATGCTTTATCCATCAGCAAGATCTATTTCCGGGAGATTTTTCCTTTTCCATTTGATTCTGTGTTCTCCCATTGTCTTTGCTGTATTCCTTGGGACGAAGTTCATCAAAATGATCCATAGAACTAGGGATAGAACGCAACCCTGCTTGACTCCGGATTTGATACTAAACCAGCTACTAACCTAAATTCCTACCTTAACCACAGGAATGTTATTCTCGTACATAGCACTAATTACTTAAATTTATTCAACTGGTATACCATTCATGGAAAACTTTACTAAATCTCTTCTGCCTGTGGAATTAAACGCTTTCTCATAATCTATAAAAGTGAGTACTAATGGTGTGGCGTTTAATGGCTTAGGTACATTTCAATTATTAATCTAAGAGTGAAAATGTTGTCATCGCATCCTCTATCCAGGAGTTTGGTTCTAGCCTTTGAACTGTGAACAACTACCCTGTTAGGATAATATTGCATATGATTCATATGGATTGGTGGAAATGGTGTTATGAGTCTCGAGTGAATAACTGTATCCCTTGCCATGAAAGGATTTTGCTAGTGTTTTATTCTGATTCCAACAATGGAAGAATTTTCCGATAATCAAGCTGCTGATGAGACTCTTTTGCAGTTAAGCACAGAAGACGCAACGAGTTTTAGTACTCTAATCGGTGCCTTAAAAGGAATTCTTGCCAATGTAAAAAAAAACAGGAGGAAGGGATTACGCATTCGATATTTGTGAGCGAATTCAAATTTTATATCAACAGCTTTTAGAAGAAAATATAAAACTTTTGCGCAACGAGAACGATAACCATCAAAATATAATCAAATTACACGAAAAATTGGAAAATAAAGATACAATGGCCCCATCCTCTTTTGGAAATTGTTGATCGTACTCTAGTGTTGTTAAAGGTCCTGAAACCTTTAGTATTATTCTTGAGCCAAGCAGTAATGATCATAAAAAAAAGAGAACCTCCGGCAAAAATAGTGCAAGACATTTGTAAAATAATCAGAGAAGATTCCACTAAATTTTCTGCTAAAAATATCAAACATGGGCGAGAAGGCAAATTCATTGTTGAATTTAACTCAAAACAATATTTAAACAATGCTCTTTGTGCTTTCAACAAAAATTCAGTAGCACTAAAATATACTTCGAGGGAATTAAAAAAACGCCCACCAAGAATGCATGTGAACGGTGCTCCTACAATCAAAAATAAATCAGAGTGCAAAGAATTTATAGACCACAGTATTCCAGATATGGAAAAACTTGTTATTGATGGAGAAACCTTGGAAGTGGTGACTATTATTGAAAAAGGAAAAAGTTACAGCGTCATATTAGAAATGAGTCCAAAAATCAGAGGAGAAATTTTAAAAAGAGGAGGCCTCAATTTTGGATTTTAAAGGATGATCATTCAACGGATAGTAATTACCATGGTGAAGTTAAAGCAGAACTTACAGATTTTTTGATTAATAGCACATCATGTGTTGCCGAAGTCTCCTTGAATGAATTAAAAGAAATAATTAAAGGTTCAAAGCCATCAAAGGCCGCAGGCCCAGATGGAATTCTAAATTTAACCCTGATTAAAAACATCAATTTCCTTGCTCCTAGTTTGGTAAAGTTAGTGAATAGTTGCTTAAAAATTTTATTTTTCCCGAAAAGTTGGAAAAATGCAAATATAATGGTTTAAAAAAAAAAATGGTAAAAAGAATGATGGCAATCCAGCTTCGTATCGTCCGATTAGCCTACTCTCAAATCTTGGTAAAATATATGAGTGTGCCATTGCGAATAGAATGATTGCGATTAGCACTGAATATAGTTGGCTTTCGCCCCTGCAGTTCGGCTTCTGCAGTGGGAAAAGTACTATTGATGCAATTGATGGTATTGTTACCACGGTGGAGGAGAATATGCAAAAAAATCTTTACTTTATGCATATTTTCTGATAAAAAAGGCACATTTGACTCCTCGTGGCACCCTGGAATACTGAAAAAGTTAAAGGCTAAATCGTGCCCTGATGGGCTTTTAAATTTAATTTATAGTTACTTTTCTGATAGAGTTGTTACGTATAAGGGTGAATATTCGTGCATTTTAGAGCGATCATGTCCTCAAGGTGGAATATTATCCCCCCTGCTATGGTCAGTTAATATAAATGATCTTCTATAATTAAATATTCCTAATGTAAAAATTTAGGCATATGCTGATGATGTTTGTGCAATTATCACATCAAGTAAAATATCAACTTTAGAATCCTTGTCATCAAGGGTATTTTCGTATTTCCGAACTTGGTCAGTAGATAACAAGCTCGTATTTGACAAAACGAAGAAAGAAGCAATTTTATTTTCAAGGAAGCATCAGATTCCGACTGTAAAGCTAATGTATGATGGAATTGAGATACCTGTTAAAGACAAGGTTAAATATTTGGGTGCTATTCTTGATAGAAAGTTATTATCGTCTGACCATGTTAGACATAAAATTAACTCTGCAAAACATTATTCTGCTCGTCTTTTAACGGTTGCCAAGAGTACTTGGAACCTGAATCCACATGCATTGAGGATGCTATATAAATCAGTAAACGAAAGCCATATTTTATACGCGTGTTCTATTTGGATCTCTGCACTGAGAAAAAAGAATATTCAGCGAATGCTACGGTCGCGCAAAGATGTTCTATGATCATAATTTCTAAGTCTTTTAACACAGCTCAAACGTATGTAATAACCGCTCTCACAGGAGTGCTCAATGGATCTAAGAGCATTGGAATTAAATATATTAAGATACGGAAGAAATGGTCGATCTCAAAATTGGCCGAGGGTTTTGAGTCCTACCTTGAATGGAATTAGCTATTTGGCACATCATAGCCATTATACTGACCAAATTATTACAAATTTTTTGCGTTCTTCTTTTAATGACCTTGGTGCATTTAAGCCCTTTTATATTGACCGTAAATCTTTAAATGTATTTTTGTATGCAAAATGGTATGATGAGTTTAAAAATTCTGCTAGCACATGGCCGGCTAACTTTTTTGAAAATAAAGATGACCTTATCTCTGCATCAAAAATTTCCCTAAATAGTAGATTAACACAGCTTATTACAGGTCATAGTAGATTGCTTCATTTTTTAAATAGGATCGGGAAAGCTGACTCTCCATTGTGCTTGTGCGGTCTAAGGGAAACATGTAGTCATCTTCTATTTGATTGCCCTGTTTATTGCAGAGCACGTATAGTAATGGAGTTCGAATTAAGTGAATATGAAATAAGTGTGCCGTTTCCTTTATCACTGATAATTAGAAATAATACAGTTCGGACTATTGTAAACAGATTTTTATCCCGCACGAAGAGACTTGACTTTTAGTTAGTGTTTATGTTTTGCTTTAGATAGTGTGTACTCTTTTTCTCTTATTTTTTTCTTTTTGTAGTGTATTTTTGTTTTGTTTCTGTGAAATGCCTGTTTTTGGTTTAATCACGAAATAAAGTATCCATCCTTACTAAGACCACACTGTTCATCTCTGAAAATTTTATCTAAAGGCCATAGCTAAGGCATAAGGCATATGTCATAATCTTTTTCCCTAAGATTTCAGGTCTGTTTTGCTTCTTTTTTTTCAAAGAAAAACAGACCATTTATAGCTTTCCGTGGGACCTAGGCTATTCCCTAATTCATATATGGACAAAGCCTAACAACAGTGGTGTTTATTAGATAATCTTAATAAAAACATTACACTTAAATTGTTTTTAATTATAAATATTGACGGCAAATATTATTGTCGCCAACTGAAGTTTGGCATCTACACAGAAGCTTTATTCTTCTTAAAAACAATGTTTGAATTTCAGAATAAAGACGCTGAATTAGAAAACTGATACCAAAGGAACCTGAAGATAAAACCTCGGAATAATTATGACGAAAAGGGTGGAATTTAACTGGAGAATACCTGTTCCTGAACCACTTCTAGTCGGTGCGACCTTTGACAAATGGACTGAAGTAAGTCAATATTAAATTTTTATTCATCTCAAACTATGGGTTGATTATTGTTGTAATTTTTCTACTACCATAGTCATGCCTAATACTTTTATTACTTTTAAGCAAATTCTATTTTTTATTAAATAACTTTTGCTTACCACCCAGATTGCTACTCTATGATGCTGAAAATCCTATGATGTTGGGTTGGGCGCTCCTACAAGAGCCAAAATCCTCAAAAAAAATAAAAAACACTAAAAAATCATAAATCCTTTCCCTGATGATAATGGCCTTCCTCCTGAATTATACAAGAAATGTCACGAAGTAACAGCTGAACAGATCGTTCAAGACGCACGGAAAACTAATTCCTTCCCAAAGGACTGGAGAACTTCAATTATACTCCCCTTTTATAAGATAGGAGACAAGATTGAATGTAGAAATTACCGAAGAATAACTCTTATAGATATAACGGTAAAAATATTCGGGGTAGTTCTATTGATTCGTTTCAAAAGTTCCTGGGAGAAAAATATCCGCGAAAACCAAACTGGCTTCAGACCAGGCAGAGGCTGCATAATATTTCGGCACCCGACTTATTATCCAACAGTTCCAAAAATATAACTTACCTCTAGCTTTAATATGTCTTCACTACACCGTGGCTTTTGACTCCGTTACTCGTCGCAAGCTCTGGAAAATCCAAAAGATCGATGGCATGCCTATAAAGTTTATTGAACTTATTCATGCATACTACTCAGAGTCAACAAGCTAGGTAATAATCTATGGCAAGGAAACTGAAGAATTCCTAGTCGGATTTGTATTAAAGCAAGGCTGTGTCCTCTCAATCCTGTTTAATTACTGTATAGACTGGGTGCTATAAAATGCCCTATTACAACACAATGGTGCCCAAATTGAAAAAAAACTGTCCTTTACCGACTTGGATTGCGCTGATGATGTCGAACTCTTCTGTGATTGTGATTGTTCTGTGATTGGACTTGAAGTAGGCGCAGAGAAAACTAAATTCCAGATCACGAATCATCTGACCCAAATGTCTTTAAGCGTAAATTTAACTCAGCTAGAAAGGATTGAACCTACCTAGGCTCAATATTTTGCACTGAAGGCTCTTCAGACTTAGACATCCAGCAAAGAATACGTAAGGCCGAGTTTGCTATCGCATCCCTCCGAAAACCCCATTGGAACCGCCGAGAAATCTCTCTTCCGACTAAAAGTCGAATCTATACGGCTATGGTCCGAACCATCCTGCTCAATGGATACGAAACTTAGTCCTTGAAGTTTCAACACAAGAGAACACTAGTTGCCTTCGAACATGGATACCTACACCAAATACTTAGAATTCACAGACAAGTTCGTATATCTAACACCAATATTCGGCAGCTCTACAAGATTAGAAAACATATCACTACCACTGTTAAAAAGTGACACTTAGAATGGCTCGGTTACGTCCTGCAGGTACCACCAGAATACCTGTCCCGTCAAATCCTTCTAGTTGAGCCCTAAGACTCTTGGAAAAGGCATTAAGGAAGGCACAAGAAGAACTGATGGACCTTGATCAAGTCTGACCTGGATTTCATTGGTGGCTTTAAGATTAAAGCTGCATTGTCTTGAGTCCAGAAAACGGATTGTACGGGGTATTTTACAATCTTACAGCTGGAAAAGCAAAACTCATAAACTCTAAAGCCCAAATGTCTTTTTTCACGTATTGTGCATCTTTAATAACAAGCATAATATGAAGTTTTCACTTTTTGTCTTCACTTATTCCTAGCCTTAGTGACTTGGTCTTCTTAACATTAACTTTCAAACCTATTCTAGGACCCTGAACTCGCAAAATCTCTAAAAAATCATTCGTTTTACTCACACTTTCATCTAATATGCCTAAATCATCAGCGTGATTTAATTCCATCAGAGTTTTTCCTCTCCATTTTGTTCCGTAGTCTCCAATTGCCTTTCCTGTGCTCCTTAAGACAAAGTCCATCAGAATGATCCATATAAAAGGGGATAGAACACAACCCTTGTTAACTCCTGATTTAATACAAAACCAGTTCCTAACCTCATTTCCTACCTTAACGGCAGCAGTATAGTAGGAATGCCAAAAAACAGACATTTCCAATTATTAGAAACGATGATACAATATTTGGACAAGGAATTACAACAATTCAAAAACCTTAAAAAAGAAAACCAAAAGTTTCAAGCCTAGTACATATCGTTCTTAGAAATCGGACTAGCTTCAACAATCAAATAATTTTGAATAAGCTTAGTATGAAAAAACATTAGATTGCATAAAGAGCCAACACTGGTAATTGCAAGAATATTCGTATATTTTTTTTATCAAGAGATTATAGCAATTCATGAACCTTAAAAATGAAAACTAGAAGCTTCAAGCTTAGTATAATTCTTTGGTAGAAATTGGATTTCCTCTAATAATCAAATATCTTTCATCCGATAGAGTAGGAAAATTCGTTAAATTGCGTAAGGAGCGAAAAACTGGTAATTACAAAAATATTTGTATATATTTTAACAGCTTACTTGCTTTTACTTGGATCAGGACACAAGCTATGTAGCTCTTCATGGCAACAGGATCTGGCAGACTGTGTTCAACGTGCTGATGATGTGTGCTTCAGTGACTTTTAAAGACCACGTCTCACAACCGTAAAGCAAGACCGATCGGACTAGGGTATCTTAAACATGGATTTTCGTTTTCCTGTGGATTTACTTCCTTTCCCATAGTAGCTTCTACAGCTTTGCAAAGAGAGTGAAACTTGATGTAATGCGGCTCTAGATTTCTTTACTACATTCCGCCATTGATTAAAATGTATGATCCGAGCTAAATGAATTTATTGACAACATGAATCTTCCTTTGGTTAAGGGTTATAGGGGTAGAGTTTACATCTGAAACATTGGATATAGTTTTAGTCTTGTCAATGTTAATCTTGACCCTCACTGGAGCAGCAGCTTCGGAGGCTTACAGAAGCATTTTATAGGCTTTGCCAACGGATTGGCCAAGAAGAGCAACACCATCGGCATAATACAAGCCAGTGGTACTGAAATCAGGGCTAACCTTGACTCCTTCAAAGTTTAGCATTGTCTTTTTTCATTACCCAATCGACGATAAAATTGAATATTTCGGGAGAGAGTACACACCCTTACCTCAACCGAAGTCGATATTGAATAGCGGAAAACGTTCTCAATTGACTTCTGCAGGCTCGATTGTGTTAACAGTAAGCCTGACAAATTCGTATGACCAATGATGGGACACAGTCCTCTTCCATCGCCATTAAATTTCCTCCCCGGATAACTGAATCGAAGGCCGTAAATAAATAGATGAAGACAGTGAAGGCAATTTGTTGATGATTGGCTCTATGTTCAAAAATCTGCCTCAAGGTGAAGAGTTGGTCAATACAGCCCATGCCGACTCGGAAACCAGATTGGTTGGAATCATTGTCATAGTCCAATAAAGGCGGCATTAGCTGAACGATTGATAAGTACAATTTTACTTTTAATATCGAAATATAGTATATTGAAAAATACTGCTGCTTATATTCAAGATTTAGATAAAATAATTTTGATTTATAATCAATTTTGATCACTAACATTAGATATCTTCTTTCTTACTTGCTCCACTTTGTTGGAATGTTATTTCAGAAAAATATCAACTGTATTTTTACTGTTATGAACTTCAATAGGACAAAGATTGACAACGATCGATGAGCGACATTGACTATAAATGAAAATTATTTTATCGAAATCTTGAATATAAGCAGCAGTATTTTTCAACGTACAATAACTCGATATTAAAAGTCAAATTGTTCTTATCAATTGTTCAGCTAATGCCGCCTTTATTGGACTATGACAATGATTTGGTATTGTATTAAATTGCGATAAAACCTCTTTTACATGTGGATTAACAATTTCACTTCCCCAATCTGTCTGAATTTTTCTACATAAGTCTTATTCAAGCTCTCTTTAAACGCAATGAAACGGCATATGCATAGCGACCAAAAACACTGATTGCAAGTAAAATATACTTATATGGACTATTGTGACGTTTTTTTGTCTCGTCTAGAGTCAAAAGATCTGCCTGTAATCTATACAAAGAGAAAAAGCTTTAGTTTTTTGATAAGGACTACTGCAAACTCTATGATTTCGAAGATGAATCTAGCTGAGTTCATTCTGTAGATACTCTGTCTCTAAATCCGTTTCAACTCCAGCAACTCGGGCAAGTGTAGTGGGGGAGCTTAAACTTCCCGTTTCACCAACATTTTCGTAAGTACGTTTCAAAGCTTGAGCCATTTTAAACGTTAGTGGGGTGTGAAGTGTCCGCTACCCTTTTGCGAGCTAATAGGTGATTCACTGTAATTAATTAAGACACTTTCGTTTGATACCTTTTAAATCATAGCCCCAACTTGGCGTTCTTTTATTTTCTGAAAACGATTTAAAAACATCTTCTTATATTTCTCTATTTTCCCTTAACTGTTTTAAAACATGTTTATTCCCAGTAAGACTTTTAAAAATTTGATGACTTTAAACATTTATACAAATGACTGTCAAATGATTTAGATCATTTACGATATGCAATCAGATTTGACACCAAATCAATTAAACTGCAACTCTTGTCGTGGATTATGACTTCATTCTTTTTGTCATCAATTTTTAAATGTTCATTTTCAGTGAGATAGGTCAAGAGTCTTTTACTTTGCTTACGATAGGACTGTGGCATTAGATCTACAATAACTAATTAAATTTTAGGTAAATTTTTTTCCTGTTTTGGTGGCGTAAATCGTGAATTTTGAGGTTGATCAATGACATTTACTTTGAGCGATCTTTCACAGTAGGGTTTATGCTTGTCGACACGTCGAAGGGCCTTTTGCAGCAAAATTTATTTTTCACCATTGGCAATTGTCTCTTTATCAATGAATCCATCAAGATCATCCTCAGAGTGCATTTTTGGTAAAAGCACGAGTTCTATTGGTGTCAATTTTTAAGGTTTAGCCATCTAGAGAGTAGTGTTTACAAGTCCCGAGATTATTGGCATTAAAAATGAGAAGAAATTACCACCCGCTTGAACAAGCCGTTTTCTTTTTAAATTTGTGTCCTTTGTTTTTGCAAGCTAGGGCACGCAAAAGTGAACGACGTTGTTTTTATGTTGCTAAACCGCTTTTGGAAGTTAAACATTGCATTTAGATGAATTTAAGCAAAGCTCTGATATAATATTATTAAATTCTCTGTCAATGCGATGTTTGAGTAAAGCATTTCTAATCCATGGTTCTGAATTACCTAGGACGGAACATAGACGTCAGTTTCCATGTAGTTGCTTCAGTGTCATGATGGCAACTAATGGAATTTTTTACTATTCAGGGGATATATATGTGGTAATTTCACTGCCAAAAATATCAGTGACTGGACGTAACTCTTCGGTTGCGTTTTGATTGAGATACAATATAATATATCCACGAAATTTATTTGTAGCTTTATTGTACGCTGAGAGTAGAAATTTCGTTTCACCGGGATAAATTTCCTTGCTTAAGGTTATAAGAGAACTCAAATTGTGTACAACCCTATAGACGATATAGTTAGTACAATTCAAAGCAACTATGCTCATGAATTTACTCTAATGAAAATGATTGTGGAGAGCAACGGTTACGGGAATTTTTCCTGATGAGATCTTACCGTGAATAACTGTAACATTTATGTGTCTATTTAATAATATTAAACACGTCAAGTTCTCTTATGAAATTTATGGCTGGTGCAATAGTCTTTATTTTATGATAGGACTCGAGCCAAACAATCTGACAATAATAGATATTTTTTGTTTTCTAAATACACGTTATGACGATTTTGTATTATTTTCTATAAAAGTGTTGTTTTGCCAGACATTGATTGTCCCCAAAGAAATAATCTAAAGGAGTTATAAATTTATACATTTTACTCTTCCCGCTGTCAAAATATAGCTAATCTAACCTCAATCTTGTTGAATAAATACCAAAAAAAATACATGGTTTCTTTAATATATAAATAAATATACCCTAAATTTTTAAAACAAATTTACATAAAATAATCAAAAACATTGAAATACAATTGGAAATTTAAAAATTGGTGAAAATAGTACCATCCCCTATGGGCAGGGAGTGACCGCTGTGGTGGTCGAAGTTCAGACCGGAAGACGCAGGATCCCGCTGCAGTGGGCAAGCCGGCGTAAGGGAAAAAATATAAAATGATAGTCTAATAATAATAGCTTTTCAAAACATAGATTCCGTCTTGCCTAAAAAATTAAATAAATAGGAAACAAATGAAACACACTGCTGAGATGAGCTGGAGACTGTCGGGACGGAGACTGAGAAAAAAATTAGGATAGAAAAATAGACCCACATCCCACCAAATATTAAGTTTTCTCCGGATCAAGACGTATGTGTAAGATGGTGTCTCGGTCTGGAGAGAACTCAATAGTTGGTGGGAGGATGGTCCATTTTTTCTATCCCACGGTTTTCAGCATGTGCACAGCGGTGTGTTTTCTAGTGTTTATTTATTTTTTGGCAAGGTGGAATTGATTTTTTAGAAAGTGCTTAATATTATACCATTATTTATATTTCTAGCCCTCGCACCGACTCCCCGCCACAGCGGGCAGCTCGCACCTTCCGGCTTGGCTGCTCCCAACCCACCAGGAGTGGCACTATTTCCAACTGTTTTTAAATGTCCTAGCTCTTTTAATGTTGTTGATTATTTTACGTAGACATCTTTCAAAATTTATAGGTATTTATTTATATTTTGAAGAAACCATGTATTTTGTTTTTTTATCTTTATTCAACAGATTAAGGTTAGGGTAGTTGTATTTCGAAAGCGAGAAGAGTAATATGTATCAATTTAAATTTCTATTCAGATCCTTTGTTTGCAGACCATCAATGTCTGGCAAAACAACAGTTTTAACAAAAATAGTTCAAAATCGTGATAAAATGTTTTCAAAAACTCAAAAATATCTATTATTGCTATAGTGTGTGTCAAGAGTCCTATGATAAAATAAAGACTATTACACCAGACATAAAACCCATACGGGGACTGGACGCGTTTAATATTAATGAACCAAACTCGTGGTTGATTATTGATTATTTATCTGAATCCATCAAAGAATGGTCTCAGGAGATCTTAAAGTTATTCACGGCCTGATCTCATCAAGAAAAAATTTCCGCAGCCGTTTTCCTCCACATCTCTTTCATTAGTGCAAATGCATTAGAAGACTTGCTTTGAATTGTACTGACTATATAATCTATAGGGCTTTTTTGATTCAAGTTCTCTTATAAATTTAACAAAGCAAAAATATGGCGGTGAACCAAAATTTCTACTTACGGCATACAGTCAAGGTACTAATAACCTTTATAGTTACATTCTATTGTATCTCAATCAAAACACAGCCGAAGAGTTATGCGTTGTCACTCAGTTTTTGACAATGAAATTACGATATATCTACCCATGAATAGCACTAAAGGTCATTTATTGCCACATGACACTGAAGAAACTACATGAAGACAGACATATATTTCCGTCCTAGGTAATTTAAAACCGTGACTTAGGAAGGCTATGCTCAAACATGGTATTGACAGAGACTTCTTTCATCTCATATCATAGCTTTGTTTAAATTTAACTGAAGGCATTGTTCAACTGCCAGAAACAGTTAAGTAGCAGACAAAGCCACATCGTTCACTCGTATGTACTCTAGTTTCCAAAAACAAAGGAAACGATTTTTAAAAGAAAACGACTTGTTCAATCAGGTGGTAGTTTCTTTTCATTTTTACCGCCAATAATCTCAGAACTTGTAAACAGTACTCTCTAGATGGCTGAACCCTACAAAATGACTCTAATGGAACTTGCTCTTTCACAAGAAGAGCACTCTGAGGAGATGTTTACTAAAATTATTAATAATGAGACAATTGGTGATGATGAAAAACTAATTTAGGTTCAAAATAACCTTCGACGTATCCAAAAGTGTAAACCCTACCGTGAAAAACGACTCAAAGTAAATGCCATTGACCAGTCTCAAAGTTCACTGCAGACACCACCACCGACAACACTGCAAAAACAGAAGGAAGACTTATCTAAAGCTTTATCAATTGTTGAAGACCTGTTTATCTAATCGATAATCTAAGAGACGTTATCGGTTTAAAAAAAAATATTATCAATGATAGAAGTGCTGAAAGCAGCATACATTTGAATCGTGCTATTTTTGCGAACAATCCACCTGGTTTCTCATCAGGCAATTGTATTAATCTTTATGCATCTTTCGTCGAGGCATCGATAGTTGGTGATATTAATTTCCCCCCCCCTGCGTGCTCTTGAACGAACAACCACTCACGAACAGACTCAAAACTACAAAATAAATTGCCTTCAATATATTTCAGTCAACACTTGGTATTCGGATCTCTGTCACTTAACATTAAGAAGTGAATTGGGCGATCCTCTAGAAATAACAAAGTGTTTGGCGTTCACTGCATGTCGTTTGCAACCCACTCAAATAGATCGGTAGTATAAATAATACTTTTGTTTGTTCAGATATTATATACTATGTTGCTATGCCCTACTGAGATGTTGGACGTAGGGCAACGTCCTATGCCCTACTGAGATGTTTCTGATTGGGTATGAATATTAACCGGACACTGATGCTAGCAATATACTTAGAGATGTGACAACTAAAGATTTACACTTGGTTGGGAAAATATATCACGAAATTTTTTGTATGCCTCAATAGCTGCTTCCCAATGGTAAGATTGATATAAAGCTGCAACTTGCTCTGTTCAATTTAATTTTTAAAAAAAAATATTTGGTACTGCATCTGATGTAACAGTATCTCTCACCTCGGCAATACTTCACGCAGGAAAACAACAGGTTATGAGCTTTGTTGCTTTGCCAATTGAGAAATAATGGGGTAATGGAAACAAAGCTCTCCCTCGGCATTCAATTATGAATCAATAAATTATTGCTATGCTTACACGTGCCTTCACCGATTCATCATTTATCAATGGCAAAATTCCTTCAAAACTTGCTATGGTTTTTGCAAAAAGTGCCAGTCCATAGGATCATGGACAAATTCTCTTCATAAAAATAAAATGTTTGGACCTTTATATCTTGTATGTAAAGTAAATGGAATTCCACTCTACAATTTATCCTTTGATAAAATCTACAGGACCTTATATGTATTAGCAATACAATCCTTAGATCGAGACTCACGCCTATTTCAAAATAGTATAACCGAAGAAATGTTTGTAAAACCTATGTTATCATTGTATTGAATTTGTCTGGTACTCAAGATTAGAATATTGTCCGAACATTTTGATCCGTACAGGACCAAATACAAATCCAATTGCAGATCCTGGAAGTTCCTCGACCATATTCAAAGCGTTAACAATACCCTTACCATTGTTAATAGTCGCCCATCAACTGTAAAATGGGGCAGTGGCCTTGCGTCTTTGAAACAGCAATGAATATTGAATTTACTTATTCTCTTGGACTCTCGTATGCTTTCTATATGCCTCACATCAAAAACTTTCTTGATCAAAGTGTAAAATCTATTCTTCAAAATCGGAAGCGAGTAAAGATTTATCAACCAAAAGCTGCAGTCTCCATGCACTATTATATTAAATTTTTCGATTATGCAGATATGCTTACAGTGAATTTCTCAGCATTTATGTTGAAAATCCTCGATTGAATGACTTTCTAGTTGAAAAGACTCTTTCTGATCCAAATAATATAAATTTGAGCGTACTAAAAGGGAAATTCTATAAAAGTAATATCCTTGATGTTGACACACTGAATCTTTTTCAATACTGAGGTGAGTGGACCTTAAGATCTAGCATGACACGTGTTGTTGACTTTCAAAACTTGTTTTTGCTGGATTATAAAGATCCAACGGATCCAAAACAAGTCACGTAAAATTACGTCATTTTCACTTGCAAATATTGGACCAAAATCAGTTTTTAACAAACGGGACCTCCCTGCTTGACTAATGGACTCTAAAAAGTCTTATTACGCAATATCCTTAGAAATCCTGAATTAAACAAACCCTATTATGTAACAGACGACATTAAACTAACCGTATGACATAACGAGCACCTTTATTCGTAAAAAATAATAACACCTGTCTTGAAGACATTTTTTTAAGGTGTTCTGGGATTCGAGAGGATAGGAAAGCGGTGAAAACGATGGAGAGGATGTAACTAATATTTTAACTTACCTTAAATTAGAATTATCAGCTTTGTAAAATCACATTTTTTTTGTCAGCAGAGCTTTAACTTTTGCCTTGGCTGGTCTTTTTTTTATTATAAAAACAGTATCGGGCTCTTGGCTAATGCCCTCCAATTTCTTTATTTACAGTTATTTCATCCCTTTATCTTTTTCGCCAGCTTGTCTTTTGTCATTATGAAATGCATAAAGCCGAACCTTTCTTTCCTTAACAAAGGCATTGCAAGAATTGATGGCCTCATCCGTGCCAAAATCCCCAAACTCAATCATCATAATTATCACCATAACTTATCAATTTTGTCACGTTTTGATATCCAATTTCACTTTTCTTCTAACCCTGTTTTTCTTTTTTCTTCATTTTGGATTTACATTACTTCAGATAATTTGTATATGGTCTTTAATTTAGCTGCCTTTATTGGTCTAATTTTAGATGATGATGCAGACTTTAGGTTTGTTAATTGTTCACATGGTGGGACTAAAATTTTCATTTTTTGGGTCTTGTCTCATTTGATATTCCAGGCTGTTGATTTTCATTCATTTTGAATTTAATACCAATGTCCTTTGGTTTAGCTGCCCTCATTCGCCTAGTCTTACAAGATGGTCCAGCATGTAGATTTGTTAATTGCTCAGGTGGTGGGAAAAAACTTCTTTTTAATCCAACAAATTACAATTTGAAGCACTTGTAGATTTCTGTTTTTGTCTCTACCTCTAGAAAACTTTTCATACTGATATGTATTTTCATACTGACTCTTTTCAAAGATATTTTTTTGTTGAACCAAACACTAATCGTCTACTAAACTTCAAACTTTTGGCTTTCTTTTTTAAGTTTTTTTTAATTGCTGTGATCCCTTAATAAAATACATTCAAATATTTTTCCAATTACTAGTGTTTACTTCTTGAAGCAATTTACTGTTTTTTCATGCTTCTGTCTTTAAAAAAGAATGTGATCATTGAAGCAAGTCCGATTTCTAACACCGATTTCTACCAAGCTTCAAACTTTAGGTTTTCTTTTTTATGGTTTTTGAATTACAGAGGGGTAGGGCATTGATTTTGGTCTAGTTTTACATGACGTCCAGTTTGTAGATCTGTTCATTGTTTAGATGTTGGGATAAAAATTTGTTTTTACTCCAACGAACTATCATTTATAACACTTTTAATTTTTTTTTTGGGGGGGGGGGGGACTCTTCTCATTTGATAGTCCAGGTGGCTGATCTCCAAACGTAAACTGCAGAGGGAATATGCGGTATAGCATTTGTACATAATCAAATTGGATTTAGTGTGCTGTATTCACTTTGGTTCTGTGTAATAAATAATATTTTCGATGCGTATTCTATGTAAGATATCAAGAAATTTTTAAACGTATGCCCTTCCCTCTTTTCAAATGCTTACAATTTTTGTTTGTCCAAAAATATTCATTTTGGACAAGATACTCGAGACAATTTCTTTGGTATATCTTGATTCATTTGAGTACTAATTGTTTTGGGCCAAACTTGACTATTGCGATTTCTGGCTTTACAAGGGCGGAATGTTAAAGCTTGGAAGCTGCTATTTATAAACTCGAGATTTAACGCGTAGCTGACTATTTTCCTGGTTTATAATTCTTCAAGGCAAAATAATAAAAATTGTATTCTACAGCTGAGCCCCCTGGAAATTTATACATACCTCCTCCCTTAGAAAAAAGTTACTATGGACCCCTAGCCCATTGTTTCTTGATTGAATGATAATCAATTAACCAATTCGTTCTTCTCTTGAAATCCTTAAATAGCTGTTCAGTTAACTGATAGCCACTCTTTAAATTTCTAGGAAAAGGACCAAACAGATATTGAACCAGCATCATTTTTCCAAGTGGACGAGTATGGTTTCTTCATACACTGGAAATCTGAAAGTCGAGTAAGATGATTTTATTCTAATGATATAATTGACTTAAAACTCAATTTTAAAACTGAGTTTCTTATGAAAAGATATTAGCATGATAAGGTTTGCATAATCTTACAATAAGAGAGATCTAATAGTAGGGATATCTTGATCAAAATTACATTGCTTATTTATAGTGTCAAAAGAACCCTGACAGAAATTTTTAGGTCTATCAAACCAGTAGCCGTAGAATAATAGGAGATGACTTATTTAAGTTGACATTCTGATTTGTAGTGATCTTTATAACTATCAAGTAAAGTGACTCTACTGCAAGGTTCCATTTTTTTCTGCTAAGCGGCTGTGTTTACCCAATCACGAGTAGTATGGCTGTGTATAATACAGAGATAAAACCTCACAGGCTATTTTAATGCTTTGTAATACTCTCTTAACCTCATTAGCATAATTATATTAGGAATAAATTAGAGCATATACTAGTTATGAAAAACCAACTCAGAAAAATTTCAAAATCATGTTTATATTTGAATTGAGGTCGTACTATTTAATATGCAAGTGTAAAAAATTTTGCATAGTGGTTCAGTGACATAATTTTTGTATATAAACTGCTTCTTAATGTGGTAATACTATCGATTTTGAAAGAGTTTTCAAAATTAACTAGCGATTTTCAGATGGAAGAAATTAAGGACTATATATGACTTACCTATTTTATTTTTCCTTTGAGTAATACAAAAATACAAATATTTCATAGATCAAATTCACATTTGAAAAAATTCGTTTATCCAATGTGCTTAACACAAATGCAACCATCAACTGAATACGTTTAAATTAATTGCCGGGTTTGAACTTTATTAATCTGTTTTGTCAATCTGAATGCCTTAGGTATATCATTTGTTATATATCTATCTATATATATAAAAATAAGTTGTCTGTCTGTGTGTATGTCTGTGGATCAGGTGACGTCATGTTTCTGTGTTGACTGACGTCATGAAATTAGTTGTCGTCATTTTTGCTTTGACGGTGACGTCATTCAAGATATTTAAGACATATATTCACGTAGAAATCTATTAATGTTTAAGTTTACAATGACTGATGAGCTTACCATGGCAAAAGCCGATGAAGATGCTCAAAGAGTCTATGCCAAAAAACTTGCTGCTGATAGAGAAAGTCAGAAAAGAAAGCGTGCCGAGGAATCAAAAGAACAGCAAGGAAACAGGCTTGAGGCTGATAGAGAAAGAAAGAACAGAAAGCGTGCCGAGGAATCAAAAGAACAGCAAGGAAACAGACTTGAGGCTGATAGAGAAAGAAAGAACAGAAAGCGTGCCGAAGAATCAAAAGAACAGCAAGGAAACAGGCTTGAGGCTGATAGAGAAAAAAAAGAACAGAAAGCGTGCCGAGGAACTACCAGAGCAACGCGGAAGCAGACTTGCTGCTAAAAGAGAAAGTGAAAAAAGAAGGCGTGCCGAGGAATTACAAGAACAGCAAGAAATCAGGCTTGCTGCTGATAGAGAAAGTAAGAAAAGAAAGCGTGCCGAGGAATCAGAGCAACCTGACAGTTATCGCCTGGCATTCAGGTACAACCCAGTCGATGATTATAGCTTGAGTAGATGTGTTCAAATCGGGACAATGTCTAAAATTTGTCCCTATTGCAAGGCCTTGAAATTCAATGGTGAAACAATGGGAATGTGTTGCGCCTCAGGAAAAAATTATAAAAATAATAAATGGCTAAGTGAAACAGCGATTCTCGCACCCAAAAATATAGACGTCCACGAAATCAACAATATTGTTTTGACCAAGATTCGAGACCAGGCAGTCCTTTACAAGTCAGTCGACACAGTTTTGGAACCAAATGAAGCGGTTAATTATCCATCTGAATTTTTAAATTCCATAGATCTTTCAGGGTTTCCACCACACGTGCTACAACTAAAAATAGGCGTACCAATAATACTTTTAAGAAATATAAACCGACCAAAGCTTTGCAATGGCACTCGACTTGCCGTAAAAAAACAATGGAAAACCTAATAGAGGCCACAATCTTGACAGGGCCTTTTGAGGGTGAGGCTGTTCTTATTCCTCGCATTCCCATGATTCCAACGGATCTGCCTTTTCAATTTAAAAGATTGCAATTCCCTATTCGATTAGCATTTGCAATCACCATTAACAAAGCTCAAGATCAATCATTAGAAAAATGTGGTATAGATCTTAATACTGATTGTTTTTCCCATGGACAATTGTACGTTGCATGTTCGAGGGTCGGTAAACCTGACAATCTATTTATATGCAGCGACAATTGGACAGCGAAGAATGTTGTATATTCGCAAGTTTTACGCAGTTAATTTGTATTGTATCTATCTATCTATCTATCTATATAAAAACGAGTTGTGTGTATGCATGTTTGTTTGTTTGTAAAAAGAGCGTTTGCATATGATGTCATTATTAGTACATACGGCTTTGTATATGCACAGACAATGGGAAAGCCAAGAATGTTGTATATTCGCAATTTTTACGTAGTTTAACTCCTGCAGACGAAATGAATGCTTGCCTAAAAAATTCTAATTTATGGGCACACGTAAAAATATTAAAATTAACTACAAATATGTGTGTCCGATTGCAAAACGATGACTCTGGTCAAACAGTAGACTCAATTTCAGGACGTATACAACTACCTGCTGATTTCTGTAATTTAGTGACGTCCAAAAATGAATTTATTGAAAAAGTATTTCCGAATATTCTAAAAAATTATAAAAATAATAAATGGCTAAGTGAAAGAGCGATTCTCGCACCCAAAAATATAGACGTCCACGAAATCAACAATATTGTTTTGATGTCAAAAATGAATTGATTGAAAAAGTATTTCCGAATATTCTAAAAAATTATAAAAATAATAAATGGCTAAGTGAAAGAGCGATTCTCGCACCAAAAAATATAGACGTCCACGAAATCAACAATATTGTTTTGACCAAGATTCGAGACCAGGCAGTCCTTTACAAGTCAGTCGACACAGTTTTGGAACCAAATGAAGCGGTTAATTATCCATCTGAATTTTTAAATTCCATAGATCCTTCAGGGTTTCCACCACACGTGCTACAACTAAAAATAGGCGTACCAATAATACTTTTAAGAAATATCAACCCACCAAAGCTTTGCAATGGCACGCGACTTGCCGTAAAAAAAAAACAATGGAAAACTTAATAGAGGCCACAATCTTGACAGGGCCTTATGAGGGTGAGGCTGTTCTTATTCCTCGGATTCCCATGATTCCAACGGATCTGCTTTTTCAATTTAAAAGATTGCAATTCCCAATTCGATTAGTATTTGCAATCACCATTAACAAAGCTCAAGGTCAATCATTAGAAAAATGTGGTATAGATCTTAATACTGATTGTTTTTCCCATGGACAATTGTACGTTGCATGTTCGAGGGTCGGTAAACCTGACAATGTATTTATATGCAGCGACAATTGGACAGCGAAGACTGTTGTATATTCGCAAGTTTTACGCAGTTAATTTGTATTGTATCTATCTATCTATCTATCTCTATAAAAACGAGTTGTGTGGATGCATGTTTGTTTGTTTGTAAAAAGAGCGTTTGCATATGACGTCATTATTAGTACATACGGCTTTGTATATGCACAGATAATGGGAAAGCCAAGAATGTTGTTTATTCGCAATTTTTACGTAGTTTGAAACACATATATAAATCTATCTATATTCACAGGTGGGACACAGGGACACAACTACAATGGCGCATAACTAATATGGCGCGTAACGACTTACGCGCGCGGGGGGGCTTGGGGGGGGCCCGAAGCGCCCCACCAACTAGGTGTTGGGGTGGCGCGAAGCGCCACCCCAACAGCTAGTATATATATATATATATATATATATATATATATATATATATATATATATATATATATATATATATATATATATATATATATATCTATATATATAATATCTATATATATCTATATATATATATCTATATATATATATCTATATATATAAAAATAAGTTGTCTGTGTGTGGATCTGTGGATCAGGTGACGTCATGTTTGTTCGCATATGACGTCTGAATTATTTCACACTAATACAAAAGAAGAAAAAAACTAAAAAAGGTAAAAACTACAAAAAAACTAAAAAGAAAAAAAAACTAAAAAAACTAAAAAAAGGTAAAAATCTAATAACTAAAAAAAAACTGAAAAAAATAAAAAAAGGCAAAAACTACAAAAAAAATAAAAACTAATAAAAAAACTAAAAAAGCTAAAAAACTAAAAAAACTAAAAAAAACTAAAAAAAGGTAAAAAACTAAAAAAAAACTAAAAACTACGAAAAATAAAAGAGAAAAAGAAAACTAAAAAAATATGAATAAATATATATAAAAATAAGTTGTTTGTGGGTTATGTCTGTCTGTCTGTCTGTCGAGTGACGTCGTGTTTGTCCGCATATGACGTCTGAATTATTTCACACTAATACAAAAGAAGAAAAAAAACTAAAAAAGGTAAAAACTACAAAAAAAACTAAAAAGAAAAAAAACTAAAAAAGCTAAAAAACTAAAAAAACTAAAAAAGGTAAAAAACTAAAAACTAAAAAAAACTGAAAAAACTAAAAAAAGGCAAAAACTAAAAAAAAACTAAAAACTAATAAAAAAACTAAAAAAGCTAAAAAACTAAAAAAACCAAAAAAACTAAAAAAAGGTAAAAAACAAAAAAAACTAAAAACTAAAAAAGAAAAAACTAAAAAAAAGGAAAAAACTGAAAAATAAGAGAAAAAGAAAACTAAAAAAATATTAATAAATATAAAAAATATAAATATAAATATAATATAAATTAGCAATCAACAAAGCACCGAGACACAAATGACGACCGGGACACAGGGAGTATAAATGACGACCAGGACATAAGTAAAAAAAAAAACTAAAAAAACTAAAAAAATGGTAAAAACTACAAAAAAACTAAAAACTAATAAAAAAACTAAAAAATCTAAAAATCTAAATAAACTAAAAAAGAAAAAAAAAAAAAAAGGAAAAAAATAAAGGAGAAAAACAAAACTAAAAAACGAATGTATATACAGACCGGGACACCGGGATACAAATGACGACCGGGACACAGGGAATATAAATGACGACCGGGACACAGGGACACAACTACCTTGGGGACGCCGGGGGGCACAGGGGGATATAAATGACGACCGGGACACCGGGACACAAGGAATATAAATGACGCCCGGGACACTCAAAGAGAAATCACAGACTGGAACACCGGGACACAAATGACGACCGGGGACACAGGGAATATAAATGACGACCGGGACACAGGGACATAACTACAAAGGGGACGCCGGGGTGCACAGGGGGATATATAAATGACGATGGCGACTCAGGGAATGGTCGATTAGCAATCACCATCAACAAAGCTCAAGGGCAATCATTAGAATCATGAGGTATAGATCTGAATACGGATTGTTTTCCCATGGACCATTATATGTTGCATGTTCAAGAGTCGGTAAACCTGACAATCTATTTATATGCACAGGCAATGGGACAGCAAAGAATGTTGTATATTCGCAAGTTTTACGTAGTTAAAAACATATATATATATATATATATATATATATATATATATATATATATATATATATATATATATATATATATATATATATCTATCTATATTCACAGGTGGGACATAGGGACACAACTACAATGGCGCGTAACTAATATGGCGCGTAACGACTTACGCGCGCGGGGGGGCTTGGGGGGGGCGCGAAGTGCCCCCACCAACTAGGTGTTGGGGTGGCGCGAAGCGCCTCCCCAACAGCTAGTATATATATATATATATATATATATATATATATATATATATATATATATATATATATATATATATATACATATATATTGAATTTTAATCGATTGAACTTGGCGGCACGACTATGGTTTTTAGTTAGTTAAACATAGATTAACTAACTACAGAAACACAAACAAAAACACACACACACAAACAACACACAGAAACACAAACATACACACATACACACATACACACACACACACAGAAACACACACACACAGAAACACACACACAAAGAAACACCCACAGAAAAACACACAGAAACACACACAGAAGCACACACAGAAACACAAACAGAAACACAGACAGAAACACACACAGAAACACACACAGAAACACACACAGAAACCCACACAGAAGCACACACAGAAACACACACAGAAACACACACAGAAACACACACAGAAACACACACAGAAAAACACACAGAAACACACACAGAAACACACACACAAACACACACACAATCACACACACAAACACACACAGAAACACACACAGAAACACAAATAGAAACACAAACTGAAACACAAACAGAAACAGAAACACACACACAGAAACACAAACAGAAACACACACAGAAACACAAACAGAAACACAAACAGAAACACAAACAGAAACACAAACAGAAACACAGCCAGAAACACAAACAGAAACACAAACAGAATCACAAACAGAAACAGAAACACAAACAGAAACACAAACAGAAACACAAACAGAAACACACTCAGAAACACACAGAGAAACACACACAGAAACACACACAGAAACACATACAGAAACACACACAGAAACACACACAGAAACACACACAGAAACACAAACAGAAACACAAACAGAAACACAAACAGAAACACAAACAGAAACACATACAGAAACACACACGGAAACACAAACACAATCAGAAACACAAACAGAAACACAAAAGAAATACAATTAGAAACACAAACAGAAACAGAAACAGAAACAGAAACAGAAACAGAAACAGAAACAGAAACACAAACAGAAACACAAACAGAAACACAAACAGAAACACCCACAGAAACACAAACAGAAACAGAAACACAAACAGAAACACAAATAAAAACACAAACACACACATATACACACACATACATACACACAGAAACTATGTTAGAAACTATATACACCCCAACTATGTCAATGGAAATTTTCCCGTCTCAACCAAATGCCTTTGAAGAACAGGGTTTACCAAGGGATGGTTGTGCTTGACTTGACCTGCTCAGTCCCAATACTAATAAACTATTGAAAGATGTATATAGAGAGGCGAATTAAAGTTCCCCTAATATTCAAACATATAGGTTGGAGGATAGTTCTGCTCAGCCAAGTGCCTTCAAACAGGGTGTGGTTGTCAGTTTTGATCAACCAGATGCTTTTAAAGAGCAGGGTGTATCAGAGGATGAGTTTGTTTGGATTGACCTGCTCAGTCCAAATACTCGTAAATTTTTAGGGGATCGCTCTAGAGAGTTGATTGTATCTCCCCCAGCATGTCAATGGACATTACCCCATCTCATCCAAGTACCTTTGAAGAGCAAATTATGCCAGAGAATAATTTTGACTGGGCTGACCGCCTCAGTCCATATTCTCTCGAACATATGCTGAGTGAATTGGGTGATTTAAACCAAGCCCCAACCCACTTATAGATATACAGGTCGAAGAAGGGCATTGTGGTAGTGGTCTGGTAGAGGAAACCTCTGCAACGCCCGCTGTATTGCCAGAATTTTATTTGTCAAACTCTGCCTTGCACATGTATATCTTTATATGGCCACATTTGGAGATCTGTTGAATACACTGATAGCGATGTATATTATCACATATTCAAGTGACATAGTACACTCCTCTGCAGACAAGATTTGAGTCCTTCTTGAAACGAAAGATTTGGAAATAGTGAGAGAGAGACAGCATAAAAGCATCCATTACACAAAATATTTTATATTTCAATGAAAAGTCGGGTGATGGATATTCGCACTATGTACAAACTGAAATTCTAGCAATTAACCCGCACTTGGAAAATTTTGGGGGTGTATTTATAGAGAGGGTAGACAGTATTGTCACAAAACTTTATAAAGGAAAAGGGGAGTGGGGTCGTGGTTTTATTTATTGAAATTTAAATTTAAACATTTCTAGATTTAAAAAAAAAATATTTTAAGAGGTGCAAGGTGGGGAAGGCTGAAGTTTTAAAATATAATTCATATTTAGAGGCGTTCAAAGGTGTACAACAAATTTGTTTCGGTGCAGGGCTTCAGTGTTTCAAGTATGCATCTCTTATAGTAGCCCACCGACTCCTGAAAAATGGAGCTACTAAGACAAAGTTGGACAAATTGGTAGTAAATGCGTGTGGGAGGGGAAAGAGTTTCCTAAAATAGATTTCAGTTGTTTAAATGATCATAATCAAGTGACTCATAAGGGGATAGATATTTTTGAGTGGTCTAATGAATATTTAAAGATTGGTGTCACTGTTTTACACTATGAAACAGAATTTGACAAGGGTGAGCCAAGTAATAAAAAGGGGTGTTTACAATTGTAAATTATATTGGTCAAAAATTTATCTCTTTTCTTAAGATGAGAGATGGCTGTTTAAATATTGCATTGTGTTTCGTCTGTTTTTTTTTGCGTATTTCTTTTATTTTAAATGAATAGTTATCAATTATCATTTTAATATTTAATATGTTGTTGCTTTGCTTCTGAACAGGGACATTTTAGGTCCCTAAATTGAGCAGCATATTATTGATTGTAAGTACAATTTTAGTAGTGTTTTGGATGAAATAAACGCATACTTACCTACCTACCTACCATTACCGTTTACGGAGTTGTTCGTGATTCAAGTTCTCTAATAACTCTCAATAAACAAATATATCCCGGTGCTCAAAAAATTCTATCTTCATCATATAGTCAGGCAACAATGAACCATATGGTTACATTCTATTGGATCTCAGTCAGAATGCAGCTGACGATTTGCATGTAGTCAGAGATATATTATACATTAAACTTACCGTATATATTCCAGTGAACAGTAAGAAAGGTCATTAGTTGCCATCATGACACTAAAGAAACTACTTGAAAATATAAATTTATTTTCCGTTCTAAGCAGTTCAAAACCGGCACTTAGGAACGCCACACCCAAACATGGCATTGACAGAGGGTTCATTAATCTTATGTCTGAGCTTTGTTTAAAATTAACCGATGATAAGGTTCAATTGCCAGAAATAGTTTAGCAACTGACAAAACAGTATCATTCAATTGTACGTGCCCTGGCTTACAAAAAGAAAGGAAAAGATTTTAAAATAAAATGTCTTTTCCATACGGGTGGTAGCTTTTTTACACTTTTACTACAAATAATTGCAGGACTTTTCAACAGTTTTCTCTAGAAAATTGGCTAAATCCTACAAATTGACGCCAAAAGAACTCGCCCTTTCACCAATGGAACACTTTGAGGACAATATCAGTAGATGTATTAATTATGAGAATATTATCGATGATAAGAACCTACCTTTACTTCAATTGGCACTTTGACGAGTGTATAACATAAACCCTATCACGTGAGACCTATCAATGTAAGTGTCATTGGTAAAAAGAAAACTTCTGTTCAAGATTCCGGAACAAAAACAACAACACAATCAAATGAGGAAGATTAAATTTTTTTCAAGTTTTGGAGACCTACTGCCACACTAATATCGTGAACAAGGTAAAAGAGTCACAACATATATCGTGGAAAGTGAACACAACCAAATTGATAATAATGGGAAATGAATTATATTTCTGGGGAAAAGCTATAATCTACTTCATTTAATATATGATATGGTTTCAAATTTTAAAGGACTTTTATCATTTGACAATCATCTCTACAACTTTTTAAATACATTAAACTTCCCAAAAAGTCTTATTATAAATTAGCTAATTCAAATAAATAAGCAAATTATAAATGAGACCTACTGCCACACTAATATCGTGAACAAAGTAAAAGAGTCATAACATATCTCATGGAAAGTGAACACAATCAAATATATAATAATGGGAAATGAATTATATTTCAGGGGAAAAGCTATAATCTACTTCATTTAATATATGATATGGTTTCAAATTTTAAAGGACTTATCATTTGACAATCATCTCTACAACTTTTTAAATACATTAAACTTCCCAAAAAGTCTTATTATAAATAAGCAAATTCAAAAGAAATTAAGGGAACTTAGTAGTCTAAAATTAAAAGAAGAAGAAAAGATTTAAATCAATCCTTGGAAAATACTAGTACACCTACCACTAATGCAAGTAGTAATAGTAAAAAGAATGATTTGATAACACCAATGGTGGCGTTGAGACAAAAACAAAGACGTAAGGATATCAACTCATCATCATCATCACCACCCACTAGCAAGCAAAAGTGTAGTGGACATCACACTACGAATTTGCTTTCAAAATGGCTGAAGCTTTTAAATTTGTTTACGAAAATATTGGTGAATTGGGAAGTCTAAGTTCCCCCACCACACTTTCCAAATTCGCTGGACTTAAAAAAGCATTAGCGAGAGAGATTCTATAAAATAAACCAAGTTTGACTCCAAATCAAAATCATAGAGTTCGTGGTAATCCGTATTGTCTAACAGAAAAATGGCATTCGTTTGTCCTGATATTGATTGCTATGTTGCTACTCTTGGTCCAAGACAAATGGGTCATCGAATGAACTATTACAAAGGGCGTTCATCAATGTCAAGCTATGGTCCTCGTAGTTGGTTTGCTAAGCTGTTTAGCTTTGCACTATCCTTGGGTAAAAAACATATTTTACCGGCTGCCACGGATTTTGCATCTACTGCATTGGACGAATAGGGCTCAGGAAAGGATTTTAATATAAATATTTCGGAAAATCTCAGTTCCGGTGCACAATCCTTTGGCAAGCAACTGAAATCTCGACAAAATTGAAAAGGTTCAAAAAGGCTGAGGGCACTGCATCAGTCGTCAGTCTCTACTCAGGTCAGAAGCGAAAGATATCACTCATATCAAAGAAGAAGAAGAAGATACCAAGAAAGAAATTTGTTAGATCAAAAAAGGATTTCTTTTCCTAGGCTGAAGTCGCATATCAACCACACAAGGATTCCCATTCATCAATCACTTCATCTTTAAATCTATTCAATGTAAAAAGTGTTGATGTGAGTGTAAAACATGGTTACTATGAGCAATTTCATCCACAACAACCGCTCTCTGAGAACATCCACTTTTTAAATTTATTCCAAGAAAGATTATTTCGTGGATATGTCTTTCACATTCATAGACTTACATGTGTTAGTAAAGAAATGTGACAATGAAATGCCAAGTCTTACTGATGGAATATCCTATGAAAATTATGTAATCCATAATTTATTTTGATATATCAGTGCCTGAATAAATGAAACATTGGTGAGCACTGCCAACAATCTCTCAAATTATACGAGCTATATAGAGTTTAAGTTGACGAAACCAAAGTCATATAGGGAATTAAGAGTTTTGGCTACTGGATACGAATATAAGACAGACACTGACACTACAGATGCACTTAGAGAGGTGACAACTTGACAAATTACATTTATTTGGGAAAATGAATCAAGAGATATTTAATATACCACAATGGCTACCGACAAATATTAAATTTGACATAAAATTAACGCTGACTCAATCCAATTTCATTTTACGAAAAGACCTTACTGCATCGCCCGATGTAACAGTCTCTCTCATCTCAGCAATACTCAATGTACGGCAATACTCAAAACAACAGGTTATGGAGTTCTGTTGCTTTGGCACTCGAAAAACTGAGAGCTTCTGGAAATAATATCAAACTACTTGTTCCTCATACAATCGCCAATACGCATCATATTGTAACGAGTTCACACATAAAGTTGCTGGGAATTCACTCCCGAAGGCAGTCGTATCAAATAATGAACGAATTTAATATAGATCCTTGCATGTCCCAATACAAATCCTATTGTATACCATCGGATTTCCTTGAACAAATTCAATGTGTTTACAATACCTTTATCATTGTCAACAGCAGTCCATCGACCGTAAAGACAGGTCATTGGCCTTGCATCTTTCAAACAGCGGAGAATACAGATTTTTTGATCCTCTTGGTCTACCATATACATTCTACACTCCGCACATCAACAACTCTATTGAAAGCAGGAGGAAAACTATTATTCAAAACCAGAAGAGAACGCAAGATTTAAAGACTAAAAGCTGTGGTTTTTGATTTTTCGATGTCGTGGCTATACTTACAATGAATTTCTCAACATTTACGAGGACAATCCTCGTCTGAATGACTTTCTAATGGAAAATATACTTTCATAAATATACAATATTGATTTCAGTGCCCTACGAATAAAATGTTCGAAAAATGTTTATAAATTTGTTTAATAAAAAATGTATAAATACATAAAAAAATGGTTATTTCTCCTCTTTAGATTTCTTCTTCTACGCATAGGTAGCTGCTGAAAACAACACATGGTGGCAGATTATCTGAGTTCACTGTATATTGATCTTGATGGGTAAAGTCAGTGTCACTTTTTCTACAGTGCAATGTAACTTCATTCTTATTATATCTCTTTGTGAAATCTATTATACTATTTTCATTTTTATTGTAAGATTCATGTGTTTCAATTAGTTTCTTTGCAGCAATAACACATACAGGGTTTTGAATTGGAGAATCACTTTCTGTAACAGCCAAATAAAAATCAGTAGGTTTGTAATCATTGTAGCCATTGTCTTCGCAACAATGACATAAATTATCTTGTTAGTCATAGTCAAAATGTAGACCTGGTTCATCCTCCCAGGACAATTTAAAACCACGAAGATACCCGTATCTTAGAAATGAACTAAAATCTCTTCAAGACAGGAATCACAGTCTTTAATTTGTGCTGCATATCCTCTATACCATTTACAAGGGTTGCATAATCAACAATTTTCATCATATTCATCAACAATTGTAGAATTCTCACATGATGACCTGCTGCCCAGCGTGAACATGCATAATGGATATGTATAGAACATTTTCCCAGAGTTGACACTCTCACACCAAAAATCAAACTGACTTATGACCGATAAAGAGAGTGCTCTTTTCTAGTTCTAGAGAGAGAGGAATAATCGAGCTACGTCACAAACCTTGTTTGGGCATGACCTTCTAGATTATCGATTTATTTATTGTTCTCATGAAGAAAAATTATTTGGATAGTCTTAAATTCCTAAGGTAGTGTTCAAAAGCAAATCTACAATGCCATTTTGTTTTGGTTCAATTAACGTGTCAATAAATTGAGTAAATGAATTGGCTACGACGTAAGAGCATCATACAATAGTCCCAAGATGGAGAATTATTTCTCAATACATCATTAACCATTTTTTGAGAAAATATTTTCTATTGAATAGACAACTCTAGAAAAGCATCATATAGAATTAAACATTTTTCCAAAATCACAAGATTCTGTATGATTTTTTTTTTGTTTCTCAAATCTATCCATTTTTAAATAGTAACACTCTGATAGCTGAATGCAGACCAACTAAGATTCATTTCGAGATTATTCCCAGAGGAACGGTGATTAACAGTGAATGAAGATTCTTTCTCGCTAGTAGCAAACTGACTTCTTTCTTCTAGATTGATTCGGATCATTGTCTTCAATATATCTCACTATTGCATTTAAAGCAGCTTGAAGTGTATGTATATGCACTATATCAAGTTTTTCTGCAAAATATAACTGCTACTCCAATTTGGATTTGCCCTATGATATTACATATCTTGCATACATATCATCCCATTCAAGGCTTAGTCGAGATCCTCTTGCAATTCCTACTGCTATGTTTGGTACTCATGTCTTTTTATCATTGCTACTCCAAGCTCCTCTACCAACTTCTAACAGTGTAAACAAAGCACTAATTTTTGCTGATATATATTGTCAAATAAAAACTTGATGATAAGTAGTAGATTCAAACTGTTCTCTCTCTCTCAATTCTACTTTCTTACTAATAGGAGTGACGCTGAAAATCCAGCCTTATATTGGATCTGGCTGCTAAGTAAACCGGCTGTGCAAATTTTGTACTAATACGGTTATGCTAAAGAGGTTTAAAGAGTATTACATAGCCTTAAAATGGCCTGAGGGGTCTTAGCTCTGTATTGCATACGGCTATGCTACTAACATGGAAAAATGGCTACCGGGCGAACATTGTGAGATAACCAGCCCCTTTAAAACAGCAAAACTCTTTGTATGAGGCCTCCTATTTCTTAAGGCCTGTCGGTCCCAGGGTAGTACATCTCAACCGTAAAAGCAATTGAATTTTGCACGAAATGAAAAATTACTTCAGACAGTAGATTGAAAGTTTTATTTAAATGGGATTATTTGTTTGAGACTTCTTTTTATCTACGATATTACATTGCTGCACACCAGCTTTGTGGTAGAAGCGGGTTAAGTAAATAACTCAGGGTGGGCTGAAGTCTCTAAAATTACCCCCTAGAACCGTCATAATAAGAATCGTATTCAGATCAAACTTTAAGTTTAGTTGCTGGGGATGGAGGTCCCTCATATTGGGGAAGATGTGCTGTTTAAGACGTAAGATTATATTCATGAGCTTACATTTACAAGGAGAGGAGGGATCGGGCTCTTGACCCCAGAATCAAGGTTTGTCCGGAATTCCCCTGCCTCAAATTTATAATGATTTTTGTTCATTATCAGTTTTAAATTTCTTCTTTACTTTCGTCTGAATCGATTTGTTTTTTGTTACTGCTTATAAGGACTTGAATCTTGTTTTTATACAAATGAAAATCTTACTTATATATTTACTTAAAAGGACGGCGATGCTCTGGAGCTCAGCCAAGTAAGTGATATTAGAGCAGGAGGGGTACCAAAAGACCCAAGGCTCACTAACCAATTGGTGTCTAAACATGGACAAGACTTTGAAGATAAGTCGTTAACTATCTGCAGTGGCCTTGATTTGGTAAACATTAACTACCTACACGTCGTATGTCCATCTTCAGAAGTTGCAAAGGTACATTAATTTTCATTATCCCAACGTTTTATTTCCTTAGAGGCTAGGCCAAGATTCTGTTTCATAAGATATTCAGCCCAATATAGTCAAAATGTATCCGCAGGGTAGCCTACTCATAAACTTCTAACTTTTTTAAATTTTTTACAATTAGGGAGGGGGGATAATGGGTATCCCAGCCTTTGTCCTGGCTACAACACTCTCTCTAACGTTTTTTTTTTTTTGTGTTTTGAAGCCTTAGATTATTAAAGTTGTTAATTACTGATATTATCCCACCGGTACAACGGCTTAGCACCTTAAGAACATTAGATCACAAAACTAATTCCCGGCATAACAAAGAAAAACTTATTTATTCTATACAATATGTATTATTTAAAAAAAGAAAAATAAATTACTTTTTTCTAAAAAGAAAAAAGGATAGACAATATTTATAAATTTATATTTTTCGGTGCGACAACTTACGAATTAAAGTAATTATTTTACGCGAAAGGCGAAAGGCGTTTTAACGACGGCGAGCACATATGCATTTACATTTTTGCTACGTTTTACGAGTCAAAATTTTCTTTTGGTGGGGGGAATTATAACCCTGTCCCCCCTGGATACGGTATTGATGACAACTTACACTAGAACGGAACGCTTGCGCCTAATTAGCATTATAATCTGTTTTTGCCAGGTTCTACAAAGTTTATTGAGTCTACATTTTTTTCGAGAAACAATGCTAATTTCAAATCTAGAATAATACACTTCAAGATATAACTTTTTAAATACTTATGCCAAAACTACGATTGTGACCACAATTCTATGCAAGCACCTTTCCGTTACCAGGCTTGACTTCTTTTTGAATATCATATAGAACAACTTTTTTGTCTCTTCTGTCACTCCGAATTCATCATCCACTGTCTTTTCTCTTGTCCTCTGTTATGCTATGGATCAATTATGATTTCTCGGATTTATTTGTGTTCAACAGGGTTCATCATCTTTCTGAAAGAGACTTATGCAAACCAGCCTTTGTTTTCCCCATTGTATTCTTTTACACTAAAAAGAACAAACCCACAATTCCTTGAGGAGATCAATGATATTTCTGTTAGCGAGAAATTATGTAAGTAGGGGAGAATTTCTCTTAGATGAAATAAAGAAAGAGAAAGGATAAACTAAATGTTTTTAACGAAATGGATAAAATTTGAAATACTTCAAGAGGAGAGACAAAATTCGAAATGCTTCAAGGAAAGAATAAAATTTGAAATACGTCAAGAGGAGAGACAAAATTCGAAATACTTCAAGGGAAGGGACAAAATGCTAAATACTTCAAGGGGAGAGACAAAATTCGGAATACTTCAAGGGAAGGGATAAAATGCGAAATACTTCAAGGGGAGAGACAAAATTGGAAGTACTTCAAGGTAAGTGTTAAAATGCGAAATACTTAATGTAAGGAGATAATACCACAGTATTTCATTCACTGTTTCGAGCTATAGTGCCGTAGGCTATAGTGCCACAAATATGGGTGTACCTTCTGTAGTATTGGCAAGATTTAGCCCCCAAATAAAGGCTATATCCCTCGCATGTGTGTCACTAACACTATCTCTTAACTTGAAATACGAAAGATTCAAAATAAAATAGAAGACTTATTTTTAAAGCTACACAATAATTATTGTTTTTATGTTTTCAGCTCCATTTTCAGTGTAGGAAAATAATATCAGCAGTTAGTTAGTTTATGTCTACATTGAAATATTTAAGGCAAGCTAAAAACCACCAATACAACCAAACAAAACTTGCATTTAAAATTATAATTTAAACCAGTCTTTTAGTACTGGTCATAGTTTAACAAGATAACAAGCCTTTTTTGTTTGAAAAAATATACATAGGTAAAAAACTAAAGCAGGATTGAGACAAAAAAGGGAAACCCTATTTTACTGCTGTGTCAACAGAAGGCCCCAGAGTCAGTTTTTTGACTTGAAGCAGAAAACTTTCGACAAATATTTTCAGTCCGTGTGTATCAAAAAGCTTCCTATTGTTATAATTGAAGAACCCTTTTGTTTCAGAAGTCGTTATTAAAGAATTGGGACAAAGGCAAACTTCAGCGTAAAGAACGAGGCATATTGGAGCGGGGTATCTCCCTCATATACATATTAATTTCTGTTTGTTTTAAGTTTTAATTTTGCTACTTACTTTCAGTAAAAAAATATATTTTTTTTATTTAATTCCTGATTGCTTTTTAAACACTGCTGGGAAGAGTGTCTTCCCTTCCACGTAAAAATCCTGCCAACGATAATATCCTCTTTACAAATAATTCCCTGTTAAAATTTACCCCAGAAAAATACCCTTAACGTCTTCACATGTAAAATTGAGTCAGCAAAGACAGAGTAAGACAAATAAAGAGAATTTCTAGAAAATTATCGTTATCGTATACGAAAATTATCGTATAGGAATTCTAGAAAATTCCCCCAGTGAAAAATTTCTCCAAAAATAATCCTCAGGCAACTTCTCTCTCCATGGATAATCCTACCTGTAAAAAATTCCGGTAGAATACCCCCCCCCCAAACCGAAAATTTATGCATACTTCCCAATAAAAAATACTACGTGTAAAAATATGGGCAAATTTCACAACTTAAAGTCCTTTCCTCAGGAGCTGTGGAGGGGTCATGTCATCCTCAAAAGCACAGTTACTGGATCTCTTAGCTGTGCTTAACAAAACGGCTATCTCAAAATTTTGATAAGATTATTTTGGAGGGAAACTTGCGTGGGAGGTGACCTAGCTATTTTGGTCACTAAAAAGGGAGCTAGAACTGTTATTTTCCGCTCAAACCAATCCTCTCCCAATATGTTTGAGCTATTGGTTCGATACGATTACCCCTGGGAAAACAAAATACAAAAAGACATACAAATAAACACTCATCCGGGATCCTTCTTCTGGGAAAAAAAATACTAAATTCCACATTTTTTTTCAGAAGGGAACTTAAGACTTCTACAATTGGGTTTTTCGAAAATCTTTCAGAACTTTTAGGACTTCTAATATCCGTTCGAATGGCCTCTCTCTTCCTCTCTCTCTCTCTCTCTCTCTCTCTCTCTCTCTCTCTCTCTCTCTCTCTCTCTCTCTCTCTCTCTCTCTCTCTCTCTCTCTCTCGAGATCTTCAAAGGTCATTGGTTCAATACGATAACTCCTGGGGAAAACAAAAACAAAAAAACAGGCATCCGTGATCTTTCTTCTGGCAAAATTCAAAATTCCAAATTTCCACAGATAGGTGCTTGAAATTTCTACAAGAGAGTTCTCTTTTACGATTTTCATTAATATTGCTTGACCTTTAGGTGGTGGTTCCGCCTTTTTCAAAATTAGGCAAATTTTCTCAGGCTCGTAGCATTGGATAGGTAACACTAAACTCATCAAATCTTTTGTATTTGAAATCAGCATAAAAAGTTAATTCTTTGGATATATCTATTGTTATCAAAATTTTCGTTTTTGAAGTCTCGGTTACTATTGAATCACGTCGCTCTTTACTTACAGTTCGTTATCACGAACTGTTTGATTTAAATAAGTTGCCAAGTCAAAGTGATTATTTAAACTATTTATTTAATATAGGGATATATTGCATAAATTTATATTTTGTAAAGGTTTTTTCATAATTTACAAAACTAAACTTGAGTGAGATTCGCTAACCGTCCCCATAGATTTAAGCTGAATCCTATTAACAATGAAATTTTATGATAAGCGGCTATACTGACAACTCATTGACACTAAAGAACATAATAATTCATGATTATCCACCTAGCCCATCTTATATATAAAGAACGACAACACATACACATGAACACTATACAACAAAATAATACTATTTATTCTTTTTTACCGGTTTCAGCCCCCACCCCACCCCAAAAAACTGCGGAAAAAACATCAAAAGCCCCCCGCCCTTAAAAATCTATTAGTCAAATCAAATATTTTCAGTTTATTTTGAGACCCATATAAAGTGACATACTCTGATGCTAGCCGGCAGATTATTCCAAACAGAAGGCCACAGATTATGAACTGATTATGGCACTGATATTTATGACACAGATTATGAATCTTACTGTTTTTTTTTTTCAAGGCTTAAAAGTTGTGAATTTCTTGTACCATAATTATGGTGCTCCTAATTCAAATTACCTTAATAAAAATTATAAAAGTCTAATAGTCTAATAAAAATTACCTTATTTTAGAAAATAGAGGGAAGCACCCGATAAAAGTAATAAAACCAAAATTACACCCATCCGAATCAGCCTATCAGGGAACCCTACCGTGGAAGTGTTATGCTTCTATCAGCAAAAATACGGATTTTTTTTCCAGGGGTGATTATATCGAACCAGTTGTCTTAGAATGTTGCGAGCGGGCTCATTCCAACGGAAATGAAGCTATATATAAGTGAATTATATATAAAAATGAAGTATATAGTACCCTTTTTAAGTTATCTAAAAAAATTGGAGGGCACCTAGGCCCCCTCCCACACTAATTATTTTCCCACAGTCACCCGATTAAAATTCTGAGATAGCCATTTTATTCAGCATAGTCGAAAAACCTTATAACTGTGTCTTTGGGGACGACTTACTCCACCAGAATCCCCGTGGAAGGGGCTACAAGTTACAAACCTTGATCAGTGTTTATATAGTAATGGTTATTGGAAAATGTACAGACGTTTTCAGGAGGATTTTTGGTTGGGGGGGGGGGGTGAGAACAAGGGGTTATGTTGGGGGAACTTTCCATGGAAGAATTTGTCATGGGGGAAGAAAATTTCCATGAAGGGAGCGCAGGATTTTCTAGCCTTACTTCAAAATAGAACAATACTAAAATAAATATGAAACAGTTTTTTCAACTGAAAGTAAGGAGCAGCATTAAAACTTAACACTAACAGAATACAGAAGTTCGTTACGTAAGCTAACTCGTAAGTTACGTATATCTTTTACTAGCAAAAACGTTCGTAAAAAATTAAAAGTTCTAGTTGCCTTTATAAGTAACCAAAACACTGGAGGGCAACTAAGCCTCCTCCCCTGCTCCTTTTTTCTCAAAGTGATTCTATCAAAACTATGAGAAAGCCATATAAATATGAAATTTCGTTTTAATTATTCATCTGTCGAGAGCCAAAATCAAAACATGCATTAGTTCAAAAACGTTCAGAAATTAAATAAAAAAAAGACATGTTTTTAACTGAAAGCAAGGAGCAACATTAAAATTTAAAACGAATATAAATTACTTCGTATGTGAAAGGGGCTGCTCCCTCCTCAACGCTCCGCTCTTTACGCTTAAGTTTGACTCTTTCTCTCAACTCTACTTTTTAAAACAGTAAAAAACTTTAGCGTAAAGAGCGGGGCGTTGAGGAGGGAGCAGCCCCTTTCATATACGAAGTAATTTCTGTTCGTTTAAGTTTTAATTTCGCTCCTTACTTTCAGTTAAAAAAACTTGTTTTTTTAATTTAATTTATCCATACGGGTTCATTAAAAAATATTCTAAAGTTCGATTGTTGCTTGAGTATTTGTATATCTGAATTTGTATTCGGATAAGACTGTAATGACACATGATAACTACCCATACCTAGCACAGTTGGATTTATATAAACGGTTCTCGTATCTCCATACTTCTTGGCAACCTTCCGTCGACAATTTCTGGTAACAGTGCCTCAAAATCAAATTTTTTTAGATTTGGCCGCATTTTGTTAGACCAGAATTCACGGTCACGACCAATCTTCTCACAATATAATTCCTCTTCCCCTAAAAATATTACAAAGTATACAAAATCAATGTCACAACATTTCAATTGCATTTGAATTTGGTAATAGTAGTCATGTGTTCTTTTCAGCTTTATTTCACTATTAACTTTCTTTTCTAGACATGTATTTTTTTAAGCGCTATCCACTCTTCCAATGCAAGCCCTTTTGCTGTCAAAGGGCACTTCACCTCCAAAAGAGCCTTCTCACCCGAAGGAAAAATTGCTATCCCGTCCGGACTGGCCCCTAGAAACCCATATTCCTTGTGAATGAAAAGCCCAGCAGAGTTCACAATGCAACCCATTTTCTTTGCAAAAGCTGTAATAGCTACAGGCTCATACATCTGACCATGCTCCATTGCCTTTGTTCGGCGGTTTCTGGGATACAGCAGCTGCCGAACTAATGAACCCACAGTCTTCAACCGCCTTTTACAAACAGCACCAGCTACAGAAGCTGTAATTCTGTTTTTTCTGTGTTCTATCCAGCTATTATCGATAGAATTTCTCTGAAGCCTAGTGGCTTTTTCGATACTGAGGATTTCTGTTGCAGTACATTGGAGACGAGTCAAAAAATCTGTTTTTGCAATTTCGAGCGTACTGCAATCAAGATCCGGAGCAGTTGCGTTCGAGCCGTAGTTTTTGTCTGCTCCGGTTGGCTCCCTGATTTCTTTCGAAGGGAGTTTTGTGGAAGCATTAATGAATTGGCGCTTTCTAGCAGACAGTTTTTTACGTCGAGTAGTAGTCATGGCCCGCTGTTGTGCAAGTTTTTTCAACTGCCTACTTGGTGTAGATCCTACAGTTCTTCGAAATATTTCAAGGCGAGCTGAGTGATCTTTCGTAAATCGGATTCCTGCTGCTTTAACACGGGTGGTATATCGCGCACTTTGGCTAACCATGGTGTTTTTGCCACCTATAAGCCTTGCAACTATGCTCATAAAATATTCTGCCAGGTTGCTCGTGTGGTTTCCTATCAGTAGACGAGCCCTTCTGGTCAGCGTATCAAAGGCTGAATACACATGGCTGAGAAAGATGTTGCTAGGGGTGTCTTCAGGATTGACCTGTAGAACTTTCCCGGAGAACGAGCTGCGTGTAGGACAAAACCTATGGTCGCCACGGAAAAAATGTAGAGGAATTGCCTTCAGCGCACTGATGAGATCCTTCACGCTTTTCTTCTCTGTGGTGGCACATACAATTGCATTTCTGGCAAAATCACACATTTTCTTTATTATTGCGGCACTAAGAAATCTTCTGCATTCGGCATTTTCATGCTGCTTCTTATATAGTCTGTTTTTCAAGCATTTGCACGCATGATTAGCACACTCAATTTTTTCTACATTTCTGCCATATGGTACCCTTGCTATAATTTCAGAATGGGTACCCGAATCGCCGTCGGCAACAAATCGAGTACATCTTAGATTGTGCATGGATGTTGCTATTCGGAATGCGTCAACTAATATATCTGACTCCATACCTGTACTGGGCCCCTGCCAGTTCATAAAACATGTATGTTCAGGAACAGATCTATTTACTTGATGCCTGTATTTCACGCAAGTACAGCAATATTTGTTCCTAATTCCTAGATTTAAGAGTTTCTTCGAATAGAAACCTATCACCACTCCATAGCCTGAGAGTGCACGATATCTATTCCCATAACTTCGTGTACACCAGCTTCCATCAACTATAACATATGTCTCTACAGCTCCATTTGGGTGAATTTTCTCACCTGCTTCCAGTGCCATCCTTTGCTCGGTTTTCCTATTTTCGATAAAATAGTCATAGAGAACTTTTTCCAATTCTACGCAAATTTCTTTCTCAAATTTCGTAAAGACTTTTTGAGACGGGGTATTTATTCCAATGGTAGAGAAAAGTTCTTGAACCTGGGCGTGATTCATTCCACCATTTATTGCACCAACCACTACCTTTTTGTTGACACTTACTGTTCCTACTTCTGTTTTGTTTTTCTTTCTGAGAGTATTCACCCTATCAAAATCAGTCCTTTTCCGTTTTTTGACTACGGTTTTCGTTGAGTCTTTTTTTTTAAGCCTTCTAGGAGCAAGGGGTTTTTCTGTGTGAATTGTGGCTTCCTCATGACATGATTCGCATTTGAAGATGAGTCTTGAGCGCAATCCAGCTCTATGTTCTTTAGAAAACATCATATTTGAAACCAAATTGATGTCTTGGCACCTGTAAATAAAATGCTAATTGGTTGTGAGGAAGTAAAATAGTAAAGTAGCGATTTTATTGTTTTGGTAGAAAGGAAAGTGCTATAGCTTCAAAAAGGATAGGTAGTATGTAGAGTAGTGATCGGTGCAGGGTATTTAAAATATGAAATAAAATATAAAATATAGCTAGAAATGGGTGAGAAGTGGAAATTATACGATCTAACCGAAAGTTTGTTGTATTTCATTGTCAGATTAAACCACCCAATTTTATTTATGTATGTAACCAAGCCAAAAACTGTCCTGGAACTACCAATCAGGAAAGCCAAGTATTTCAAAACTTTACAAAATCCTTTGGGGCATGACAGGAAATGCCCTCTAAACAGACCCGTGTCGATTTACCAAATTCCAACGGAAATTACTAACCACATTCCAAGAAAAATTAAGTCTCACTTGACTCCCTAAAATCAAATTCAAAGTAAAAATCCGTGCCCCAAATTCAGTTGCATCTCAACTATCATTTAAATTTTTATTCGAGTAATTCACAAAGTTCTTATTAGTACGATTAAAAATGCCAATATGCTTTTATGAGTTAGGAGGATCAAATTAGCTAGTTTATTTCTCAAATCCTTTAAAGCCTTTGCAGACATTCTTTCAGAACCTTTATCCGTACTTTTTAATGATTAGAAAAAAAAACAAGTATTTTAAATGAAAGTAAGGAGCAACATTAAAACTTAGAACGAACAGAAATTATCCCGTATATGAAAGAGGCTGTTTCCTCCTCAACGCCCCACTCTTTACCCTAAAGTTTGACTCTTTCTCTCAACTCTACTGTTTAATACTGTAAAAACTTTAGCGTAAAGAGCGGGGCGTTGAGGAGGGAACAGCCCCTTTCATATACTGGGTAATTTCTGTTCGTTTCAAGTTTTAATGTTACTCCTTCCTTTCATTTAAAAAAATTCGTTTTTTATTTAATTTCTGAACGTTTTTTAGTTAATCCATGTTTTGATTTCGGCTCTGCGCAGATGAATAATTAAAACGAAATTTGAATTTTTTTTTTTTTGGCTAAACGGCTTTCTCATAATTTTGATCGAACGATTTTGAGAAAAATGAGCGGGGATGGAGGCCCAGCTGCTCTCCAATTTTTTGCTACTTAAAAAGGCAACTAGAGCTTTTAGTTTTTTACGATGGTTTTCATTAGTAAAAATATACGTAACTTACGAATTAGCTTACCTAACGAACTTCTATATTCGCAGGTATCTATTACGTATATAAGGGGGGCTCGCCCACTTGTCAATACCTCGCTCATTACACTAAAGCTTAAATTTTGTCCTAAATCCTTAAGAATGACCCCTGAATCCCAAAGGCCGTAGAATAAATAATTGAAATTACTAAAAAATACTTTAGCGTAAAGAGTGAGAGATTAGGAGGAAATGAACCCCTTATATGTGTAATATTTTTTGTTCGTTTTAAGTTTTACCGCTGGTCCTTACTTTCCGTTGAAAACACTTTTTCATATTTATTTTTCCATTGTTTTTTTAAATCATGCTAGAAAATCCTGCCCCCTCCCATTCATGGAAAATTTTCCTCCCCATGACAAATTCCTCCATGAAAAGTTTCCCCAACATAACCTCCTCTTTTCAACCCCTCCTTCCAACCAAAAAATCCCACTGAAAACGTCTGTACACTTCCCAATAATCATTACTATGTGCAAACACTGGTCAAAGTTTTTAACTTGCAGCTTCTCCCATGGGGACTTTGGGGGAGTAAGTCGTCCTGAAAGACATAGTTATAAGGTTTTTCAACTATGCTGAATAAAATGGCTATATCAGGATTTTGATCGGACGACGTTTGGAAAAAATGAGCTTGGGAGGGGGCCTAGGTGCCCTCCAATTTGTTTGGTCACTTAGAAAGGGCGCTAGAACTTTTCATTTCCATTTGAATGAGCCCTCTCGCAAAAGTTTAAGACCACTGGGTCGGTACAATCACCCTTGGAAAAAAGAATTAAATAAATAAACACGCATCAGGGATTTGTGTTTTGGCAAAATATACAAAATTCTACATTCTTGTAGATAGGAGCTTGAAACTTGTACAATAAGGTTCTGTGATACGCTGAATCTGATGGTGTTACTTTCTTTAAGATTAAATGACATTTAGGGGGGTTCCCCCATTTTCGAAAATAAGGTAAATTTTCTCAGGCTCGTAACTTTTGATGGGTAAGACTAAACTTGATGATGAAACTCATATATTTAAAATCGGCATAAAAGTGCGATTCTTGAGATGTAACTCTTGATATCAAAATTCTGTTTTTTAGAGCTTTGGTTACTATTGAGCCGGGTCGCTCCTTACTACAGTTCGTTACCACGAACTGTTCGAAATTACCTCTACTGGTAAGTTCGCTTTATGTTGGAAATAAAATGATAAAAAGAAGTTTTTAACTGAAAGTAAGGAGCAAAATTAACGAACAGTAATTACTCCGTATATCAAAGGGGCTTTTCCTCCCTCAACACCTTGCTCTTTACGCTAAAGTTTGACTCTTTTTCTCAAGTTTACTTTTTAAAACAGTAAAAAACTTTAGCGTAAGGAGCAGAGCGTTGAGAAGGGAGAAAAACTTTTAATATACAGAGTAATTTCTGCTTGTTTTAAGTTTTAATGTCGCTCCTTACTTTCAGTTAAAAAACTTGTTTTTTTTCATTTTATTTCTGAACGTTTTTGGATTAATACATTTTTTTTGTGTTTTTTTTTTCTGTTTCTCTGTTTGCCATTCTGGCATGTCCAATGAATTGTGGGACAGAATAGAGGCAGTTCAAAAAACATGTCTAAGAATTATTTTCAAACAGGGTAAAGGGCCTTACATTTCCCTTCTTCGGAGAGCAAATCTAGTCACCCTTAAGGAAATGAGAGTACAAATTTCCTTATTATTTTGCCAACAATATCGTGCATAACCCTTGTACTACTTCTCTTTTCCCTAGTGAATATTTACCCACCCGCCACGTCAGGGGCGGATCTAGGATTTTTTTTTTTTGGGGGGGGGATGTACATGAAAGGTTACTCCGATAAACTTGTGGACAAAGAAATACCAGCAGTTTAAAGGGAACTGCAACAATTTCTATGTCGTGGGTAGGTAGTGGACATGGACTTTAATTTAATATAAAATCTGATGAGTTCTATTGAAATTAAAGTCAATTAGAAATATTGATACAAAAAAAGTGAGTTTATAAGAACCACCTCGCCATAAAACACAATTAAAAGGTTGTTCACCCTCTACAAAAAAATAATATATTTAATCTTTTCTGCATAATTTTTAGCATTTGCACTTCTGGCGACTATAGCGAGTTACTTAAACTTTGTGTTGTCAAAAAAAAAAAAAAATTAGTACCATATTTTGGTATCATACATTCTTTGGAACTAATTGTTGATTAAACATTAAGTAATTGTTCGTTTGATGGTGTAGCAGGAAAAATAGAACAAAGAAATAGAAATATAATGCTTTCTTATTGTTGCTATTAGCAGTGGATTAAGTCAGAATTTTAAATCTCCCCTTCTTACGAATGAAGATTTTCGCCTCCCAGTTGGCATTTGTGGTAATACGGACAGATCCCCTTGATAAACTTAAATTTAATTAAATACTTTTTGGGGACATGTGTCATTAATAAAAATCTAATAGAGACTGCAAAAAGTAACTGAAACCTTGTTTCAAACTTGTTTGCAAAAAGAAACAGCCTTAATAACTAAAAACTTACTAAAAACTCGACTATTAAAAACCAAAAAAAAAAAATCGTCCCTAAAAGAACCAGAGCAAGCGGTCCCAATCACAAATCTACTACTATTTCAGGGGGAGGGTGCCCCCTGCATTCGCCACTGCCCCACGTTCTAATTCAACAAAAATCCCCCTTCTTGCCCAAATAAGAGTTTCCACTGAAAGATATAGAAGAACGTTCATCCTTCACATATTTGAAATTTTAAATTACTAGCCCTTCGGTCTTATCGCCCCACTTTTAACTTGTAGTTTTAATGCTTATTTTGCAACTGCAATCTTTACAATTCTTGCAAGGTAAACTAAATTGTCATTTTGTTTAAATTTGTTTTCCCGGTTTTAATTTACGACTTTTTATGGTTTGACTTTTTTACTGATTGCAATTTTATGAGTTTAAACTGGTTTGATATTTATTACTGATTGGCATTCACCATTTTTTTAAATTTTTTTATTGACACTAAAATGTGAATTTGGCCCTTTTGGGCTTGTGATAGCCGTTTTGTATAAATAAATCTTGTCTTGTCTAAACCGTAATTTGAAAATAATGTGATAGATAACCCGTGAAATATGACAAGAGAAGAGCCAGAACTTGAGTACGAAGATGAGATTGCTAAAGAAATAGCGAAACAACTGCCGATTATTCTATATAAGCTTTAAATTGTTGGTAAAACCAACAATAGTGAAATTAAACCAACCTAAGTAGATACCGTCGGAGCGTTCTGTTGTTTTGGGATGAAAATATCTTTAAAAGTTATCGAACATTCTTTCTCTATAGCAGAAAAGACAATTATCAAGAATTAATAAGGTACAAGTTGTATTAATTGCAACCCAGAATAATTCCCCATCCTAATAATTTTGATAGCAGTAAATCAATGACGTAAAATGAAAGACAAAGAAAAAACTTACATGTGGCGAATCACGAGCTTTTCATAATTCTCAAAAAGGTAAGGCAGATCCACAATCCAGCGTGAGCCTTTTAGAAGGCCTGACCCCAAATTTCTTCCAGAAGTGATAACTTTCAACACAAAAGGGGAATTTGTTCCAATTCCTTCGGAACTTGATTCGTCTTGAACCGAAGCATCCGTTAAGTCTTCTAACATATATTTTGGTAAACGCGGTCTGCCTCTAGCCCGATAATTTAATTTCAACTTTTCACGATGGGCCTGCACATTTGGCAAATGGAGCCCTCGCCTATATCTTTTTTTTCCCATGTTACTGTGGTCAATAACAAGAACTATATAAGAACTTTATTAGGGTTTTGACCATTTTTATCGGGGTTCACTTACTAAGGGGTTGAATTGTTTCTTGGAAAGGCCTTGGACTTGAGACTGGTCATTTGACTGCTTTAGTATGGGTAATTTTTATTGGGGTTTATTTACCAAGGGGTTGGATTGTTTCTTGGAAAGGCCTTGGACTTGAGACTGGTCATTGACTGCTTTTGTAGTTTGCTTTGGTAGTTCTACAGCAAGACTCGGGTCTTGCTATAACAAATTTAAATATTCTGGGGACATTTTGTTTCGTTCATTAGTTATTTTGTTTCATTCATTAGTTATTAATTAGCTTGTTTTATATATTTTTAATTCTTATTTCAGTACGAAGATTATGCAAAATTGTACTTATACTACAATACATAAATTTGTCCTGAATTTATTTTAATTAAACCAAAACGATAGATCAATCTTTTTAAAATAAAACCATTGCTTCTTATTCGGCCCTTGTGCTGTGTTCAATTTATCTCTAGGATTAGACGCAGCTTATCCTTAATTATTTATACAATACAATTTTCTTATATATTCATTAACCGGCAGTTTGGTGTCTGCACCTTACTTCTTCTCTAGACTCTGTTTAAACAGGTTAGAACTAAATAATGCTTGACTGAATCGCTCCTGAACAATCCGAGTGGTTAGCCCCTTGGTGTAATTTTTGCATTCTTAGATGCTCCGATTACAGCTCAATCTAACATTTTGAGGGGAAATTTTGATTTCGGAACACAAATATGTAAAGTATTTGAAGGGACTGCAGCCAGGAGGTATATATTATAGAAAAAAGTTTCTTATTGATGAATAGAAAATTTTTTGCTCCATTTTTTGATACCCCACAACAACAATGTCAAGCATAGCAATCTAGAATGCAAACCCGAAACAGGTTTTATAATTATTTTTGAATTATAAAAAAAATAATTGTCGGCTTTAAGATTTGATTATGCCAAAATATTCACCAGATTTTTTTACTTCTATTGACATAAAAACCGCCAAAATCACTAGTTCAGGAACGTCAGGCAAACTCCAAATGTTTAACATGGGAGGTATAGGAAGATTCTTTGCGAGTCCGTCCTGCCTTAATGGGTAAATGTCCAAAAAATATGTTATTACTATCATTAAGTAACCTACCCGTTCAACTAAAAATAATATAGTTTGTTTTAGATGCATTAACTACCAGGGCTACCAACTGTAAAACTGCGTTGACGTTCAAGTGCTAATTTTTTTCCTTACGTACAACCTCTACCAAACAACTACAAATTACTGTTATCTCAGTGTTGTCTGCGAAAGAGGCAAGCACCTCCTCTCCAACATGTGAAGCCAGCGAATTAACGTAAATAAGATAAAATATAGGTCCCAGCGCGGAACCTTGAGGCACTGCACACTTAACACCGAACTCTCTGCTTAATATATCTGATATAGTAACTTTGCTAGTGCGGTCATACAAATACGATGAAAACCACTTTACACAAGTACTACCTAGCCCAAGCCCGCTTAGTCAACTTAGAAGAGTGTTCAATTCAACAGTGTCAAAAGCTTTACGTAAATCTACAGAAACAGTTAAAGAAACCAGATTATTTTCAAAAGCATTATCGACAAAACTTAAAAGATAGTGTACTGCATGACTAGTGGAATGGTTACTTCTAAAACCGAACTGTCCGTCGTACAATATTTTCATCGAATCCAAAAATTATACAATCGCTTGTAAATAACTTTTTCATAAATCTTACTAAATAAAGGAAAAATCGAAATCAGTCGCCAGTTACGGGGGTCCAAGGGGTCCCCACCTTTATGTAAATGTGTGATTCTCGACCGTTTTAGTTCTGATGTGCAATGGTTTTTAGCAATTGACAGAATAATTTAATAAACCAGTACCGGCAGAAGCTACACCGACACAAATCTAAAAGTCTTTAGGTTCAATCCATCTACACCAGAAGAATTTGATTTAAGACCAAAAACAATATCCCTACCAATCTTCAAAAAATATTCACCCATGTAATTTCTTAATCTTCCGCCAAAACTTCACTGACGAAAACATTATCGATCAAAGTTGCAGAATGGTCCGTTAATCGGCATGGGAGAAAATATAACGGGAAAAGACCAAATGAAAGCATGACATAAAATCTGATCATGATCTGAAAGCATGATCTATAAAATGAAAGTTAAAGTCACCCATGATAATTATTTTATCAAAATTTTGAATTCTTTCCGAAGTTAAAATTTTAAATTTCTCTAGGAAATACCGATAGGAATTACTTGTCTCTATCTCAATTCCAAAAGTTTCAATCTTACCCTCTAACCATAATGACAAATCTTCCTTTACTTTAAGTTTTACGTCATTTTTAATTATAAATGCTAAACCTCCCCTTCCCATCGCTGACCGGTTCTTGGAAATAAGTGAGTAACTTGGAAAATTAAATAACGAAGCAGGACACTGTTCGCCAATAAATGACTCACAAATATCTATTACTTGAACATCATTATCCAGTTTATAAATTATATCAACTACATCTTCATGTGAAGTAGTTAACAGGGTACCCCTGTCAAGTAGTAACAGGGTATCCTCCTCCTCTACAAGACGGGGGACATGCAGCCCTACGTCCTTTGGGCCAAGGGCACTAATGTTCAAACATTTTTCAAAGGATTGATTCCAACTGTAATAAAGGGGCTCAAAAAGAGGCCAAATTTTTCAATTGGACTGAAACTTATCTGAAACTGTAGGCTAATGACACCCTAATACAGAAGTAAAATAAGGAAATTAAATTGCTTCCCCTTAAGGTGCATCACCAAAAAAGGATAAGAAAAGGGTCAAAATTTTTTTTTCCATCCCCGTTCAAACGTAAAGGAATATCTTAGAAACTTGGGAGGCTGCTCATTCGATTGGAAATTGGTTTTAGTGTTTTTTTTAGAGGTCAAAAGCTGCTAGTAGATCATCAGCCTTTAGTGATTTTTTTGGGGGGTATCTGGCTCTCCTCCAACCCCAATGATGAATTTTCAGATAGCTGTTTTGTTAAAAGTTCCAAATGTTTAATAAGTTTGCCTCCGAGATTCATATTGCTCCCAGGCCCCAATTTTTAACCTTTATCTGACCCTGCTATGACAACTCAACCCCCAAAAGCGCATAAAAAAGATTACAATAAAGTGAAAATGTAAATTACTTCTTTTTTTCATTATTCTTTTTCCATAATTGCTCTTTGGCTGCTCAGTGTCATATATGGGGGGAATTTTCCATGGGGGGATTTTCAAGAGGAAGTATGCCTAGTACAACTAGTGCTACGGTAGTGATGACCTCGTAAAAAGAATACTAAAATGCGATCTCTAGTAAGTGTTATTGAAATTTAAAATTGATTTCTTAGTGAAAAAATTACTATTATTCCTACTTTTGAAATATCAACGTTGGATATGTTTTTAGATTAATCTTACGAAGTCCATAGTCTCCTGTAGTTAGGGGATGATGGCAGCCACGAGTTGTGTTCTCACACTTTCTAAAAAATAAGTAGACTCCTCGGAACTGTTGCTGCGTGACGACATTGAACACAGTAGAATATTACCATATCTTCAAAGTATAAACTAAACAATGCATTTAGAGCATTATAATCTCCTACCTGCTAGATCTATACTATTTCCTCGATGCAAACAATTGGTCATATTTAATTTTTTGAAGCTGTATATATGTTTGTGTGTGTGTACATATGATTGTTTTTTTTTATTATATAGGATTGGCTTCATGGTCTACGCTCAATAACACACAATGTTAAAGCTTACAATATTTCACCAAGCTTGATACTAAAAAAACAGTAAGTAAGTCGAAAAAATGGATCGTAGTGTGCATGTGCCTGGCCTCCTAGTTGCCTAATGCATGTTAATAAATTGCAAGTTTATAGATTGACTGAAGCTGAGGTGGCCTTGAGGGACTCTGTAGGAGGGAGGGCTAAAAACCAAAATCTGGTTAGGGGAAAAGTTTCCACTTATTGGATTGTAGGATCAAAACTTTGTAACTCCTGTTTTTTTTCTAGTCCAACAGTCTCACCTAATTGCTAGAAAGTAGCAATAATTTTTGTCTGGGACCAAAAAGGATGGTTTTTGTTAGTAATTCTACCAGAGCCTTGGGTATGTGAGCTGAAAGGGAATTCTATAGTCTATTATTCAGAGGAATATCGGAAATTATGCAGCCGACCTTTCTTTCCACTGAACCATG
>NC_088869.1:44475818-44488394 GCF_032884065.1 Artemia franciscana
AAAAATAAGTGTAACAACACATGTTCGTCGACCAATCTCATGAAACAGTTAAGAGAATCTTCTATATTGCATTAAATTTCGTGTTACCCTCACCTTTAAGCTTTTTTGGCATCTTCAAACAGAGATTACTATTAATGCCAATACTGTTCCGATTTCTCCTACTACCAACAAACATTTGTTTTAGACCACCCTGGCTTTCTGTTTAAAAGTAGTTAAAAAGAAAAATACATTGAAACAGGTAAGCCTTTTGTTAAATATATTGACTTTCAATAAGAGAAATGTCTTTATTCAAGAGTTTAACTGTTTTCCTAATTTTCTTTTCATTTTGTTTTACTATTGCTACTACTAGACCCACCATTTGAAGTGAAAACTCTCGTGAATGTATTTAATCCATTTATTGTCCTCAAATGTCATCCAAGCCTAATATAGGACTTTCAGTCTTCATCTTACCACCTGCAATTTTACATATACACAGCAATTTTACATATACTATCTTTATCAGTATGAGAAACACCAAAGCTTCTTTTTCGTGATGCTCACAGCGACTGTGGTAGCACTCTTTCGTTGTTAAAAAATTTCAAGCTTTATTCTTAAAATTAGTGCTACTCCTTCCTCTTAAAAACCTTCCTTCTCTTATTTATTTTAATTGTATGCAACCATTTGTCTTGTATGTCTATTTTGTATCGTCTTGAGGACTGACTAGTTAAAAATAACTTACTATCTTACTCCTAAAATTACTAGCTAAAAATAAATAATAAGGTAAGTTAGTAACGATCTACAAGCACGTGGTATATGTACATCTCTAAGACATTTCCAAACCACTTAAGGTATCTCATTATATTTTACAAGCTGAGTGAACACGAAATACTTGGCACATGTACCCAACTTTTGTTTTCTGTCTTTTAGCCCTTTACTGTCCTATTTATTGTTTCTTATAGCCTACTTGCTTTTTTCGCCTTTTCGAATTACTCTCATGAGTTGCACGATATGCTTTACTAATTGTATGAATAGATTAGGTATTATCCGCTTTCATTCTCCTTTACTGCCTGTATTTTTGCATGTTCTATGTTTGTTTTTCTCTTAGTATGTAGTTTTGTATCATGCCCTAACCATAATATTACAATCACGGGTGAAACTTCCCCCATCACCTACCCACTTGGCTTGGGTGCAGATTTGCATTATATTTACGTACATCTCCGCTGTAAAATGGTGATCGCAGCCTCGGCTTGGTCCAGTTTTGTTTTTTGATGTTTTTATTTTAAATTATTGCATTTTTGTTTAGTAAAGTACACAATGAAAAGGTGATGATTCAGTTTCAATATCAAGATGTGATTCAAATATTTTGAATGTTAATGTCTTATAGTCATGATAAAAATAACATAGCTATTGAATTTTTTATTTCCTTCATGGAGGCATCATGTATTAGAATCAACTAAAAATTGGAGCTTTAACTCGAGTATTTTGAAGGTCAATTCTTGAAAGACAGATTTATTATAGGCTATGTCGTTGTAAGAAAATTCACCCTTCATAGCAGCATGAGTGGTCCCTCTTTGTATTTTAAATGACGCATCTTAGACTATGACAGTGGTTCCAACTTTATACGGATTAGGAAATAATTAAAAACTTAAAAAAAATCGAAACAAGTTTTTAGCTAAATGTTTTTGAACTCACTGGGTAGGATACACAATGATCTTAAATACTGTGTTCAAAACAAATTAAAGGACGATCTATTGGTTTCAAAGTTGTTATTAGTTGATACCCTGAGTCCCGAACCATTTATAGTGTTTTAAACTCAAAATTGGAAAAAAAATTTGTGCTGATTTCCATCCATGTGAATCTTAAGTGTTTTGTTTCGTAGTTGGATGAGGCTATGCTTTCAAGTTGACATTTCTGGAAAAGTCCCTGTGAAGGTTATTGCGAGGACTTTTGCATCTGGGAAAACAGAGAAGCTGGTATATCAATGCCTTGAAGAACTTGGATTGCCCAGTGAGAAGGTAAAGTAAAACTGAAGTAGAACTGGAAATAAACTGAGTAAAGTGCTGGGAAAAGAACTGGGTAAAGTAGAACTGGAATATAAATGATATTACAAAAGGTGTTCCTAAGGAACTTGGAGACACCTAATCTTAAAACATGCAAAAAAGCCTAGATTTTAAGATATTTCCCATAATTTCGGTTCATTTGCACCTCTTACACATCAATTAAACTGTAGATAACATGAATTTGATATAGAGTGAGCTTCGTTCAGACTAAGTACAAATCTATAAAGAGGATTGAGCCTCTTTAACACAATGTTAACACACCTAGAAAAGAACTAGGCTTACCTTTGACATAAATATACATAACAGCAGCAAAAAAGAATTACGGCAAACAGCCACTGGAAATATTCTCTGCGATTCAATATAAGCCTCCCGACACGATTCAGAATGGCTTTAATTGGTATTTACTCTAGTAGAAATATTTTTCAAGCCTTGAACAGGGTGATGAATTGAGGGGAAAAGTCCCACATTTCAAGCTAATGTGTTTGAAATTTTCGGAATATGACATTTAAATGAGAGTGATTCATCCGCAATAATACCAAAACATCGAGCACTTGACATCCTTTGCATTGAATGGGCACCCGCTTCAGCTAAAGATATCCATGGATAGCAATTACCAGTCGGTTTAGAAACTACATTAGACTTATCATAATTAATTGCAATTTTTTTTCAAGTCATCCAGATGAATATCCTCTGAATAGTTTTTTTTTCAATCGAGTAACCAACATTTCTTTCGTTTTGTTATAAATTGTTACAATTCGTTTCGTTGGAGCATCATCAGCAAACATCAGGAGAGAGACATTCATCTCTTTTTCCATTTAGTCTGAAATAATATTTCACGAATGGCTGAAGAGAAGAAAAAGAACATACACATAAAAAAAATAATAGCGAGTCTAAAATAAACCCTTGTGTTACACCACATCTAGTAAGCAACGGCTGACATTTTATCCTTGGTGAGTCTTTTTTTATGTCTTGTTTCATTTAATGGTCCAGATTGTTGATTTTCACCCATTGTGAATTTAATGCCAATGCCCTTTGTTTAGCTACCCTAATTGGTCTAGTCTAACATTCTGATTCAGGTTGAAGATTCGTTAATTGTTCAGGTGGTGGGACAAAAACTGATTTTTATTCCAACGAATCATCATTTATACCACTTGCAAATTTTCGATTTTTGGGTCTACTTCTAGGTATGTTTTTCATACTGATGTGTCTTTTCATACATATTTCTTTTCAAAAATATTTTTTATTATTAAAGGAAGTCCAATTTCAAATAAAGATATCTACTAAGCTTCAAACTTTTGTTTTTTTAGATTTTCGAATTTTTTTAATCCCTTGTTCAAATACATACAAATATTTTTGCAATCACCAGTTTTTCGCTCTTTAAGCAATTTAATATAAACTCTCCATACATGAAAAACTTCAATTTTTCACATAAGTTTGACAAGTGTGACAATGTTATTGCAATACCGATGTATACAAAAATCTCCCAGAAAAACACGGGGCGGTTTTCGAAAAAAAAATTCAATAAATACACAATTATCTCTCGCTTACAAAGATGTACACTAATTTTTTTTTTTCTTCTGAAAACGATGTAGATAGGTCACAACTCTGGGAAAATTAGTTTTCCTCCATCGGGAATTGTATCGAACATGTGGTACAATAAGACCGGGAGAGATATTATTTGAATGGATGAAACCATTCCTTACAGGGATTTGGAGTCATAACAATGGCTAATTTTTGTAAATCAGGACAAAGTAGGATATTGTGTACACTTTGTATAAAAAAAATCAAGCAGGCTGATTTCTCGTATGGTGTTTACTACAGCATTCTTACTAATTTTTTTCATATTCAGTCTCTCGGCTTGCAAAGCACTCCCTTTTGTCTAGGATAAATTAAAAAAAAAAACTTTTCCAAAAATGTTTTCAAGGAAAAGTAAGGAGCAAAATTAACACCTAAGACGCAGATGCTATTATAGGTGAATAAATGAATTATTTAACTAACATATATTAAAATGAAATGATTAAATGAAACCAAAAGCAAATACAAACTAAATAAAATCACGCAATACATAAACATAAGAAGTATTGCTATAGGTAAGTGAATGATTCCTAAAACGAACAGAATTTAAAATGAATAATCGAATCAGGCATAAAACAAAGAGAAACAAGCATTAACAAGAGTCGGACTATCACCCCCTAAACCCTATAACGACCCTAGCACCGTTTACGACTTACTGTTAGCAATTTATATTTTGAGACACGTTTTTTTTTATTTATCATGCCATGAGCAACAGCATAAAAAGGAAGAAAAAAGAAAGAATATCACATGGCAAATCAAGACTGATACCGTTATGAGCAACACAACTTGCCTCCATCCAAACTCCTTAAAAAACTTCAGTGTTATTTGCTATTTTTTGAAAATAAGATTTTTTTATCAGTGTGGATTTTATTTGGATAAAAATCAAGAAAAATAAAATTAAATCCCCATAATAATCAAGATTACTAGAAAGAACTAGTGAAAGTAGACCGTTTGCTTAATATTTAGTAATTTATGAGTATTTTATTGATTACAGCAATACGCAGTTAGGCTTGAGATTAGAAGAGAAAGAGCTGTGGGAATTAGTATTAGGCCTATACCTACAGTCCTCGATTTATAATAATATGGCAGTATAACTGTCATAATTTAATTTTATGTATTTAAATTTTAGAACGATGTTATTGAAAAGGATGCATTTACCTTCGAGAAATTCTACAAGCTTTACCACAAAATCTGCCCGAGAAACGACATTGAAGAGCTTTTTCAATCAATGTAAGTAGCTAGAAATAATTTGGAGAGCTGGAAGGGGTTAAATCGATCGATTTTCTCTTCTTCTTAAAGGGGTTCTTAGCTGTTAAATTTCTGCGTAACTGTAGATTTCTGGAACGGTCGATAGTTGCTCAAAATCAAAATGTGAATAAATTACAACAGATTACAGTAGCAACACCTTATCCTTTCTAAAAAAAAAGAAAAGAAATTGTAAAATCGATTTTCCTTCCGAAACTCCAAATTCTTTTTTTTTTTCTTTTGCCAAAAATCACTACAGGAATGTCTTTATTTGGCTTAGTGAGCTGATAAAGTTTCCAGTGAATGTTTGAATGCTTTGTTTAAGGGCTGAAATTTCATCATTACTAAACTTTCATTTTAATATGTCCCTTCAGCCACAAGATTCCGTTTTGTATTTTGGTTAAAAAACTAAGAAAAATAAAAAAATCTTAAAAAGTGCTTTTTAGTAGCCTTTTAACCACAGATGTTGTTTGACTTGCCTTTCAATTAATCACTAAATAATATACAAAAAAGGTAAAATTTTCGTGTGAAAAGGGAGGGTTAGTTATTTGCTTTATTTCAATGAATCAATATCAGAAAAAAAATGGTTCTTGCCTCCTTCTCTCCTCCAATTTTCAGTTCTTGTTTTGTTTGCAATCTTTGCTTACGCTTTCAATGGTCTTTACAAAAAATTTCCCTTTTTTAATTTCAAAATTTTAATTCTTTGCCATAGCACTGACAAGCAAATACGCAAACAAGTATCCAAAAAAGATTATTTTGTAATTCTTTTTTAAGCACGAATAAGTTCAAAAAGATCTTCAATTTCGGGTTCGACCAATTCAATTACAAAGCTAAACACAAATAAGAAAAAATAAAAACGAAAACACTTGTCATTTAGTTCAACTTCTGCAATCTTCATAAAAGTGAGCTTGGACCATAGTAGAACTAATTATACTATTTATTTTTTATATGTTCTCCAGGACTTATCCTACTATTTATGTTGGTTAAAAATTTAGTTTCCTAAAACATAAATATTTCCATGAATTATATTTATTTCTCAATAATGTACCTCTTCAAACACTCCATAGACGTTCCCATAAGGGTTTGGGAATTACACTCGCTCATTGTCAGCTGAATGGATCCAAAAACACAGAATGAAATTTATCGTAGATTTTTCCTGCAACTATAATTCCTATATTTACCTAGACAAGTGGCTGGTAACCTGCGGCTCGGAACTCACATACTCCTCTCTTGTCGTCAAAATGTGAGACTTGAGAAACTTTTCTCTGCTCTGCGTTTAGATATTCAACAATCCAAACATGGCTGCCAATTTGACACATTTTGTGTCAAAATGACACAATTTGATGTTGCGTGACACAATGACACATTCATACAAAATGATGACACAATCGACGAAAATGACACATTTTTCAATAAAAAATGACATAGTTTTGTCATCCTAGTCTTGATTTTTAAATGGTAATAAAAGAAAAGTAAAAATTTAATTTTCTACCTCCAGAAAAGCTACAAATTAATGGAAGGGAATAGCGCTGCCTAACGGTGGCAGTAGTACACAAACAGCGCAGAATAAAGGACAGATTCCATTACCGTATCTAAAATTTAAACCACACGAAAGAAACAGCCATAGGCGGAAATTTTAAATCAAAATGCACGCTGAATACTTTTTGATTGATTATTTGATGTAGCCAACTGGTACGTACTTAATAGTAAAAATTAAACAGCATGCAGTTTACCAGAGCTGTATGCATAAGCAGCCAATCCCATTTTAGGAGTACAGGAGGGGTATCCAACCTCGAACAAGATTACAAATTTCCAGAGATGTCTTTCCTTCAGAATAATCCATCTGGCCTAAAAAGGCACCAAAAATATGACAAAAATACTAGATTGAAGCTTGTTGAATGGCTTACATATTGAATTAATAAAAAGCTTAGCCAATAAAATCAATTACGTATAGAGCCGATTACGATTACGACGTCATACGAAAAGTCTATTTTCAATTTGCTGTCGGAATTGATTGTCCCTAGAACTTTTATAAATGTAAACTTGCCTCGTTGGCCACCCAGACGCAAATTCATAGTGTGTAACATTAATTTAATTGAATGTTTCTATTTCTTTCATGACGTCACAAAAAGGTCATGATCCCAAGATAATAGGATAAGGTTATGTTTACTCCTTTTTGGACTGATTTGGAAAAGATTACATATTCAAAACTCTAAATAAAGATTTAACAATTAAATATGATACCACTTGTTGCAATAAAATATGACACATTTTGTGACACATTATGGAATCTGAGATGACACAAAAAGCACATTTTCGGAAAAAATATGACACACTCCTTAAAAAAAATTTGGCAGCCCTGAATCCAAATGAGCCTCAAAACAGTAGAGAAAACACTATAAAGCTTCTCTTCACAAACGTGTTTTCAGGTTTTGATAGTGATTAATTTCCGAGAAAATTTGGTGTGTAATCCATGAAAATTATTGCTGTTTGAAAATTTAGACTTGTGATCTGCCGGGTCAAAAATGATAGAAAATGGCTTGAGGACACGTATTACTAGTTCTACCGAGCAGTATGACATATTGTCGAGCAGTCACAGGTTGTCGAAAGCTACTTGTTTGGTGGTAAGTTGGAAACACAAGGAACTTTGCTTAACTTTTTAAGGCTTTTTTACAAAAGATTTTGTGCTGCTGGGCCCAAATGTTAATGATTTTGACATAATTTTCTCATCATGTCTCGATCTAATTAAACTAGACAAAACGTTTATGATAAATTACCGGTTTAGTTCAGTATTTTATTTGATATTCAACTTTCATTAGATATTTTCAACTTAAATATATGGTTACAAAACCAATGATGCCCACACTTTTGTGGATAATATTTTGCACCCTAACTGCGGCTCTTCACTGGATTTCTTACAGTTCTAAAAAATCTTTTCTTCTTCAGATAAAAAGGCTATTGATCTATAGCCTAAACACTGCATAAGTCAGTCTTAACTACAACCACAATCCTCTCATATTGTATTTCTATTTTTTATCTTGCTGCTTTTTAATTAACTTGATTATTTTCAGTACGAGAGGAAAGTCCGAATTCATTAGTTTGATGGCCTTTATCGACTTTCTAAATGAGAAGCAGAGAGATCCAAGATTGAATGAAATTTTATATCCTTTATATAACGAGAAGAGAGCAGCGGAAATTATTGAGGCTTACGAAACAGACAAGGAAAATCAACTCCATAGTAAGAACATTAATAATGTTGGTCTATGCGAAGAAATATATTTAGAGGTGGTATCAAAGTTTTGTAGATTCAGGAGACTGATTATTAGATATGCTTCTGAACTCTCATATTTAGATCCAGCAGCAAGTTCATGGCAGGCAAAAGTAGCTATGCTCTTCTGAAATGCTCCATTATTTTTGCTCTCAGTTCAGCATAAAGTTTAAGACCGGTACAATATGGGATTAAAAGGTCTCTTTATGAAGTTCATGAGGACCTGAAATTTGGTTGTATATTCTACTGGAGATGTCCTATCTTATGCCCTATGTTCCATTATGCCATTGAACGAGTCTTTTGATATTTTTACGATCATTAATTATTATTATTACTTATTATTATTGCTATTATTATCTTTCTGTTTTGTATCAAAGTTGAGGCTTAGTCTACAGAGGGCCATTGTCTCATCACTTAAAAAAAAGTCAATATAAAGCCAGTAGCTGCTGATGCCACCTCGGGTGTGTTTTTTAAGATAGTGCTTTGCTATCTCTTTTTCTCCCTTTTTCAAAGAGCTTCCCTTCGTAGTGTCCAGGTACCTACCATTGTTCTTCTCCGCCCCAGGAGCCCAATCCACCTACTTCAGTCCATCCTTGATAGGCAACACTGATCCCTCAAAAGAGAAGGGAGAGTTAGTCGTAACTCTCTAACCATTTGCAGTGACCGGCACTTGATCCTCAGAAATAGTAATAGCAAAAGAACTCTTTTCTCCCACCTCTGATTCCCCCAAAGGTATCTTTCATGCACTATAGTTGACGCTTCATATATCCTGAGGATTAACCCCCAGGAATAACTTTGAACAGAGGCGCCATTTGGGCCAAATATTGGGGTGGGCATAAACTCCATCTTGCCCCCCCCCCCCCTGACTCACTTCGTGTCAGGTAATCATCTAGGAAATGGGCATTTGACAGAGCTCGAGAATTTTATTATGTATCTTACCTACTTTCAAAGTTTACAATAATTAATAGCAAATAGCGTTATTACCCCAAGGGTCGTCAAGTAATTACGCTCTTTGGTTAATAGGCGTGCAGTAATTTCAAATAAATTGGACAGAATGGATTATGTTGGACATAATGGATTATTATGGCCGGTAAAGGGCCCTTTGTGGTGGAAGCTTGCCCCCCAGATTTTCCAGATGGAAAATCTGGGGTGAAAATCTGGGGTGGGGGGGGGTCACCCCTGACCCCCCCCCCCCCACCCCCCCCCCACCCCAAACGGCACCTCTGACTTTGAACACCATTACTGTCTCACTTTTGCTGGGCGGAAACCGTTGTGAAAAGCCTTTGAGAAACCAATTTGACAAAGCCCTATTTTTAGACTTATTGAAATCCTTTCATTAATACGAGGAAGTGTTCAGTTTTTAACTTATGATTTCACCAGGGCATACTTTAAAGACAAAAATCATTTAATTCAATCTTTATCATATAATAAAGATGTTTAAAAATAAAAATCTGAACTTCAGAACATTTTACTGCTGAACAGTATTTTTTTTCTGAAGCCAAATTCACTGGATCTATACTAAAATCCGCTCACAAACATCCTCAAGTACATAAGCAAATACAAGTAAAATTCTTTGACAGTCCTTCCATCACACGATCATTCAAAAGTAACGCTCACTGCTTTCAATTGAAAACCTGTTGTGTCATATTCGATTTTTTTTTTTCTGCTATATTCTGGGCAATCCTAAACATGGAGAAAACGAAAGATCATACAGAAAATTGAAAGAAAGACAAGATGTATCAGCATGTGTAGATATACAGGTAAAAGTTGCTTTTGCATCTTTAATGCATTATTAAGGTTTAAAAAAAAACAGAAAACTAGATCTTTTTTGTTGTAAAATACTGTGATTCAACTTCAATAAGCTCTAAGCTCTTGGTAAAATGGAGCCTTAGAGAATGCCGGTATTTAGTGTCAGCTTTGCATGGATGTTTTTTTTTTTATTCCTAAAAGCTCCCTAAATGGCTGTGGCAAATCGTTTTAACAAGAATTTAGATTTGCATAATCAAATAGAAGAAAATGTGGCTATGATGTGGCAAATTCTTTGCTATTGTTTTTGATGGAGGCATAAATATGTCCTACTGGGGGTGGCAGGCTGGTGGAAGACCATTCTTTTCGGTTTTTTATTACAGCTTATTGGGAGATGAGTGACAATTTTTGTATATAGTATGTTTGATCTTCTTGAATCCAATGCTTTTTGAACTGACTTCCCTGATGAGCTATCAATTATTTCTTCTGTGAATTTATTCAAGAATAAAATAACATTAGTTCGGTCTCAATATAGTCATAATACAGCTCATCGTTTTCGAACGAAATTCATAGATAGCCAATGATTTAAGATATTTTAAAAACCTTGGCTAAAACTGAATTCGGTGCGGGCATGTAAGGATCGAAAGTTGGGACTTCAGCTTTCTAGTTTCGGCACCAGATAAATTTAAAGATATCTGAGACTGGATACGTCAATGGCTAATTCTGTTGCTCGTGTACCTAATTCTGTTACCGACGGGATGATTACTTCCCAAAACCGTTTTGGTAAGGAAACTTAAGTCGACAATGAAACCAATTAAAATAGGTAACAAATAGTTTGTTTATGTAATATCTCAGCGCCTCCTCCCATGATCTAGAAATGTAAAGCCATAAGATAAAAAATTACTTGCTGCGAAGTATTAATGGTTGCTATAACCAAGCAAAAATTCGGGGAAAACGTCGCCCAAACACTTCATAACCCAATTATAAATATTATCAGATTGAAACCCATTTTGTTGGATTTTCTAGGGTACTAGAATTAACATGCTGCTATCCCGAATTTACCTGCCTCCGGGTCACATATTACTAAGCTTCTACCCCGATTTTAGAGCCAAAAGAGCACTGCCCAGGGTGCAGAAGACCTAATTTTAGTAAAAATCTAAAATAGCTAATCGAAACTCCTGACACGGTTCTTAACGAAAATATTTTTTATTCATAAGCGCTTGAATTATCTGTATTGACAGTGTGGGCTCGTGGTCTCTCCACATTTGGAATATTCTCTGTTTGTTAGAGGTCTTAGGGTCTTAATTTTTTCATCAGTAGCAAAAGCTCGTTTTCATGTCAATGTGTAACCTTTACTAAACTGAAACCGTATTTTGCAGAGAACTTTGTCTGACCGCTCCATTTTCTCTTAACACAGGTTTTTCTCGAATATAGTTGACTAAAAGAAACACAGTTCAAACTACCTAACATCTTATGAAGAAACTGGAGCTCTCTACAATATTTTTTTTTCTGATTTCTCCATAGTATTGCATAATTTGAATATAATCTTTCTTTTTTGGGCGAAGGGGGTCACCACCAATATTTTGTTCACCCAGAATTGTTTCTATGTGCATCTTTGACATTTTTTATATCTTTCTAAGTACTCTTTCTTTCTTTTTTTATACTTTTTCTGTGTCTATGTACCTTTATGTGTGTATCATCTTTTAGAGCTCGTAATTCTTAATAAGTTACGTATTTTATTAATATACATAACTTGAATTTAGAAAAAAATACTTCAAGTAGTGAGCCATTTCAAAAGCGTCACAAGTACAAGTACGCAAATGAAACACAATGACTACTTAAGCACATTTTGGTCCAGCTGCTTAATGTTTCGTAAGTTTGGTAGTATTTAATACTTACTAATAAATTACAAGCCGAAGCCCAGTAGCTATTAAATAGTTTCATTCTAAACCAAAAATAAAATCGCACGTTCCTGAATTAAAATTCTAATTCTATAGGAAGACTAAGCAAAGACGGGTTCATCCGATATTTGATGTCAGATGACAATGCTCCAGTATGGCTAGATCGATTAGACATTTATATGGACATGGACCAACCTCTCTCTCATTATTACATCAACTCCTCTCACAACACCTATTTATCTGGCAGGCAATTCGGTGGCAAGTCTTCGGTGGAAATGTACCGCCAAACTTTGTTAGCTGGCTGCAGGTAAGTGTGTATGGTCCTTAAAGAGCAACATTCTAAAAGAAAAAATAAGTGCCGTATGACGAGACGAGATGGGCCATAATCTTTCTGTATTTATTAGTGCATTTCAATTACGCACTGAAAATAGACTGGATGAAATTAATCAATATCTAAAAAGGTGGAATTTCGTTTTTTTTTGCCAGAAAACAGATCACAGATGCGTGTTTATTTGTTTCTTGTTTTGTTTTTCCAGGGGTGATCGTAACGACCAAGGGGTTCTAGAATGTCGCAAGAATGCTCAATATAACGGAAATTAAAAGCTTTAGTACTGTTTTTAAGTGACAAAAAAATTGGAGGGCACCTAGGTCCCCTCCCACGCTCATTTTATCCCAAATTTATCGGATCAAAATTCTGAGATAGTTATTTTATTCTATCTAAATAACTAATAACTATGTCTTTAGGGACGACTTTCTCCCCCACAGTCCACGTGGCAGGGGCTGCAAGTTACAAACTTTGACC